>NC_091131.1:12799799-12852299 GCF_040183065.1 Periplaneta americana | reverse complement strand
TCAAGGAGGATGTACTGGAGTGGCAATCATCTATTTTTTTTCCCCCGAAGAAGCGTTACTTTTCAATTGCATTGGACATATGGTTAATTGATCACAACCTTATGATCACTGTTTCCGTTTTTCACAAGCTGCAACAAAACAGATTATTCTACACATTACGCATCGCGAAAAACCATTTCTGTTAATTCAAGATTATACTATTATTTAGAGCATAAACTACACAAGTTCAAGTCAGTAGAGCAATATAAAGGCTTTACCAACAACCAAAAATGTATTTAAAAATAGGCTTAACGACTTTACTAATAGACGGTAATTATACACAGTATTTAAAGGGTGTAATTGATATTTTGTTATTGAAGTGTTGTATCAGTGAAGAATTATATTGTGTCAATGAAGTGTGTTGTGTCAGTGAAGTGTGTTGTGTAAGTGAAACGTGTTCCTGTCAGTGAAGCTTTATAGTTTATAGTGGCAGTGCAAAGTATTTGAACAGTGAAATGTTTCTGAAGTGTTAGTAAAATCAGGATAGAATCAGTGAAATGTGTCGTAGTTCCAGTGCAGTGAGTGAGTTGACAGCGAAATGAGTGTAATGTTGAAAGGTACTTGTGCAGATATGAACATATCATACTCGTGGGTTTTAGTTCGAACTTAGGTTTAAGATACAAATTAGATTTATTTTAAATGTTATTTTAAGTGATCGTGCTTCATTTAATTTAGGATATGCCCTGTTATTATTATTATTATTATTATTATTATTATTATTATTATTATTATTATTATTATTATTATAAATTATTGTTAGTATTAATTATTAGTATTATTATTAATTGTATTTTTAATTAATAAGTTTATTATTGTAATTAGTTACCACTGCCACCGGGTATATACCCATTGCAGTGTGAATAAATACATGCATACATACATACAAGTAATAGAATCTACAGATTGCAATTGCAATCATTAAAAATCTTAAGTCAAAAAACTCTTCAGGGTATAATGAAATAACAAGCAAAATATTAACAGCGACTTCACATATTATAGCTTACTTACCTAGGGCCATATTCATAGACAATCTTAGCGCTGGTTTCCGGTGGATGATCAACGAACTAAAGTTTTTCGTATTCATAAACCAGTGTTAGCGATATGATATGATATGATATGAATCCTGTACAATTAATCAGTCGATAGCCGGGGCTAGTTTAGCACGTAGCGCGGGCTAGCGAAATGTCTATGCATAACACGCTATCTTACTTACAAATGGCTTTTAAGGAACCCGGAGGTTCATTGCCGCCCTCACATAAGCCCGCCATCGGTCCCTATCCTGTGCAAAGATTAATCCACTCTCTGTCATCATATCCCACCTCCCTCAAATCCATTTTAATATTATCCTCCCATCTACGTCTCGGCCTCCCCAAAAGTCTTTTTCCCTCCGGCCTCCCAACTAACACTCTATATGCATTTCTGGATTCGCCCATACGTGCTACATGCCCTGCCTATCTCAAACGTTTGGATCCGAGGCTTATTGTAAGATTTCGTAACAAGTTGTTTTTTACGGTGATGGGTTGTTAGCCCTTCGCCCAACCTCCAAGCTGGAGGACCACCCCTTATCGGCTGTCCACAACTGCTTATTCAATATATTCACAGCTACCCTCCATATCTGGAGGCCGTCTCCTCTATCCGCAACCTGAGGACGCGCCATGCCGTGGTGATAGGGACCCACAATACATGGCATGTTATAGCTAGCCCACTAAATTATGTATGTAACTATTCAATGTTCAATGGTATATTCCTCGAAAGATAAAAATATTCAGTAGTTATTCCTATCTTTAAAAAAAAAAGGAGAAACAACGTCTCCAGAAAATTACAGACCCATATCACTTCTACCAGTCTTCTCCAAAGTCTTTGAAAAAGTAATGTATAAAAGATTTTATCATATCTAGAAAGATATAACATTACAGTCTCAGAATAGTTTGGATTTAGGAAAAATAAATCCACGGAAATTGCAACATTCAGTTTAATTGACAAAATTCTCGAGGCAATTAATAAAACATTTTAAGTTGGAGGCATTTTCTGTGATTTATCCAAAGCATTTGACTGTATAAATCATAAAATGCTGCTAGATAAATTAGATTATTATGGAATTAAAGGCGTTGCACATCAATGTTTTCACTCATATCTCATAGATATGAAACAGAAACTCGAAATCAGCAATACTATGAAATCTACCTCGACATGGGGAACTATTAATAATGGAATTCCACAAGGATCAATATTAGGTCCCATACTTTTTCTAGTATTCATAAATGATCTTGCCCCCATAATAAAAGATATAGGTCACCCCATATTATTTGCAGATGACACAAATTATAGTAATAACAGCCAAACACATTCCAATCCTCTACGGAGGCAATTCTCCTCAAAATATGTGACTGGTTCTCAGCCAATAAATTAGTATTAAATTGTAAAAACTAACATAATCCAATTTAAATCCTGCCCAAATTCAACCTTGCAAATTTCAAACGCAAAAGTTAATAATAGGTCCCTAATAGAAACAACCAACATGTTTTGCTATTATATCTATGCAAGAGATATTAATATCAATATCTTAGAAACAATATACTGTATGTACTTTACATATTCCACGCGGTAATAAGTTTTGAAAAAATATTCTGGGGAAATTCCACAGATTCCAAAAAAGAGTCCACACCTGTGGAGTAACGGTCAGCGCGTCTGGCCGCGAAACCAGGTGGCCCGGGTTCGAATCCTGGTTGGGGCAAGTTACCTGGTTGAGGTTTTTTCCGGGGTTTTCCCTCAACCCAATACGAGCAAATGCTGGGTAAGTTTCGGTGCTGGACCCCAGACTCATTTCACCGGCATTATCACTTTCATTTCATTCAGACGCTAAATAACCTAGATGTTGATAAAGCGTCGTAAAATAACCCAATAAAATATTTTAAAAATTACAAAAAAGAGTAATTAGAATAATAGTAGGTGCCAAACCTAGGGAATCGTGTAGGACTACTTTGAAAGAACTACAAATAATGTAACTAATTCAACAGTTCATAGCATAAATACTCGTAAAAAATGACTTTCATTCTCCATCGGCAAGTCTATCGTGTTATCAAAAAGGAGTGGCAGTATATGGCAGTAAAATTTTTAATAGCCTCCCTATGGATATAAAAAATGAAACTCAAACAAGGGCCAAATTAAAGAAGTATCTAATTTCTCACCCCTTCTATTCTGTAGGCGAATTTATGACATTCAACAACGATTCATGAATATTTCTCTCTTGTATTAAGTATTGATACTAAAATTTTGTGTTGTACTAATAGACTATATTGTAAAACTTTTCTGTATATATTTCAAACTAGACTGTGACTATAATTAAGACTTTATAGTACTATTAATTGCCGGTTTTTCCAAGTATTGTTAGAAAATTTAACGACTGTTAAACTCTAAACAGTTTGTTAATTAATAAAATTGTATGTTTCCAACACCAGTTTGGTTTAACAGATTGTTAACAGTTTGTTAATTTTAAATGTAGGATTTCGGGTAGTTAACTCCTTTAAAAGTTAGTTAAATATGGCCGATGTCTCCACAGTTGTTCGAACAGAAGTTGCGAAATTAATATTTTGTGTCTCTCTGTAGGGAATGTTTAGCATATGATTGAACATTTAAAAAAGACTTTAGACTGTTTAAATACATTAGTGTTATTTTATTTCTTTCGTATTTCGTATCCATAATAGCAATGAGGAAATATAACCTTACTTTGTAATTATTATTCAGCATGTCACCTACAACTTACATTTGTCAACTGTTTGTTTATGGAGCGTGGCCTACTATAACAGGTTGTCATTTTATGCAAGTTTCATGACTCACTCTATAATATAGAATTTAAAGATTAATTTTAGCCAATCAAAAATTGTCTTACATGTGTACAATCATTACCAACTGCTGTTGAGTAGTTAAAATAGTGCTAACAGACGTTATAGTTAACTGTTGGTTATCTTAAACAAAATTATGTTGAACAAATGGAAAATACATTAACAAAGCGTTAAAAATAAATAGATTGTTAATTTAACATTCGTTAAGCAAAATTAAACATTACTTGGACAAACTGGCCATTAGATGTTTTGACATGTACCATACTCTAGCTGTGAAGCAATGTACGAATACCATGGAATGCAAATAAATATAATACAATTAACTTTCAGAACACCAAATCCTACCTGTTAATAGGTAGCAAGAAGACTGACAATGCGAAAAATTATATATATTTTCTTTTTACCAAAGATTACAAAATTTCACCCCGGTTTACCCTTAATTTGTGCATCTGGATCTCCATTACGTATAAATGTGGATCAGTAACTTTTATGAATCGAAATGTTTAATTGTTTCTCATCATCTTTATCGTGATGACCTATGACTTCTATCTCAGAGAGTCGAAATAAGGACTAGGCTGGGCTTAGAACTTTATCTTCATTCCTGTTAATGTTATCTTTTATTTAACGACGCTCTCAACTGCAGAGGTCATATCAGCGTCGCCGGATGTGCCGGAATTTTGACCAGCAGTTCTTTCACATGCCAGTAAATCTACTGACATGAGCCTGTCGCATTTAAGAACACTTAAATGCCATCGACCTGGCCTGGGATCGAACCCGCAACCTTGGGCATAGAAAGCCAGCACTGTACCAACTCGTCAACCAGGTCGACATCTTCATTCGTATTATTATCAAATGAAACTTCTGGGACTAACGATTCTCCGTCTAAATATCCATCGCTCTGCGCCGGGCTTGAACTCATGGACACCAGAGGTAAGACACAATAATACTGGACTATAACCACCGATCGAAACGATGGCAATCAATGGAAAATGTAAATTCTGAACGGACAGTCTAGAATTCCCCTCCCTTCTGTAATAATTCCCTCGACGCAGTTTAGGGGGCCATGACGTCCCAGGCAGCTGTGAAAACAATTGGATCAGAACATCATCAGGTGCACATAATAGCGGGTTGAAATGAACTTCCGGTCAAACGAGCACGTGCTCCCCGGTGACTGATCTGCCGGCTTCGTTACACTCATGGGAATTGATTCCAGGTTCCCAGTGTCAAGGCGTTCCCAAGCCGGGCAGTGTCACAGGTTGGACACCCACCACTCAGCCAGCACGCGTTACCCCGACTTGTATGCAACCGTGCACAACAAAGAGCCCGGGATGTGCTTTCATGAGATTAAAATCCTCTCGGTAAAACGAAGGGCAATGTTATGTTGTTACTCAAAGTCTTCACAATTAACTTACTTACTTACTTACTTACTGGCTTTTAAAGAACCCGGAGGTTCATTGCCGCCCTCACATAAGCCCGCCATTGGTCCCTATCCTGAGCAAGATTAATCCATTCTCTATCATCATATCCCACCTCCCTCAAATCCATTTTAATATTATCTTTCCACCTACGTCTCGGCCTCCCTAAAGGTCTTTTTCCCTCCGGTCTCCCAACTAACACTCTATATGCATTTCTGGATTCGCCCATACGTGCTACATGCCCTGCCCATCTCAAACGTCTGGATTTAATGTTCCTAATTATGTCAGGTGAAGAATACAATGCGTGCAGTTCTGTGTTGTGTAACTTTCTCCATTCTCCTGTAACTTCATCCCTCTTAGCCCCAAATATTTTCCTAAGCACCTTATTCTCAAACACCCTTAATCTTTGTTCCTCTCTCAAAGTGAGAGTCCAAGTTTCACAACCATACAGAAGAACCGGTAATATAACTGTTTTATAAATTCTAACTTTCAGATTTTTCGACAGCAGACTGGATGATAAAAGTTTCTCAACCGAATAATAACAGGCATTTCCCATATTTATTCTGTGTTTAATTTCCTCCCGAGTATCATTTATATTTGTTACTGTTGCTCCCAGATATTTGAACTTCTCCACCTCTTCGAAAGATAAATTTCCAATTTTTATATTTCCATTTCGTATAATATTCTCGTCACGAGACATAATCATATACTTTGTCTTTTCGGGATTTACTTCCTAACCTATCTCTTTACTTGCTTCCAGTAAAATTTCCGTGTTTTCCCTAATCGTTTGTGGATTTTCTCCTAACATATTCACGTTATCCGCATAGACAAGCAGCTGATGTAACCAGTTCAATTCCAAACCCTCTCTGGACTAGAGCAAAGTTAAAAAATAGAGGTGATAGTGCATCTCCTTCCTTTAGCCCACATTGAATTGGAAATGCATCTGATAGAAACTGACCTACACGAACTCTGCTGTACGTTTCACTGAGACACATTTTAATTAATCGAACTAGTTTCTTGGGAATACCAAATTCAATAAGAATATCATATGAAACTTGTCTCTTAACCGAGTCATATGCCTTTTTGAAATCTATGAATAACTGATGCACTGTACACTTATACTCCCATTTTTTCTTCATTATCTGTCGAATACCAAACATCTGGTCAACAGTTGATCTATTACGCCTAAAACCACACTGATGATCCCAATAATTTCATCTACATATGGAGTTAATCTTCTCAAAAGAATATTCACAATTGACATCAACATTACCGGTTGACGTTAACATGAAAGCTTACTAACTCCAAACTTTCATGTTTATTCTTACGTCATTTTAAAACAATACACCAGTGATGTCAAAGCAAGAGGATTTTTCTGACCTTGAGGTCGTACGCGGGCATCAAGCGCCAAGTATTGAAAGAGGAAGGGTTGTGTATATGAATGAGCAGCCTGTTGGATTAAGAAAACAGTGGTGCACAAACTTCAAATGGAACGTGAAATTTTATGTCGTTATTTTTATATGGCTTCTTTCTGTTTAATATTATCTATATTGTCTGTAAAACAAAAGTACTAACACTGATTTCTTAATATTGCACTTGTGTTTTAAATGTTAATAACATAAATAGAGAGTTAAGAAGGAATATTCACATAAATTCCACAGTAGTACAATTATACTGTACCAAATGGATGAAACACATCATTAATAAAGAAAGTGATATTCCAAAAAAAAGAGATTGAATATGACATGATAAGTTGGAATTTATATTGATGGTATCTTTAGCCCTATAAAAGGAATCAATAAACTAATCAAAACAATATTACAGTACAAAGCAAAGTTACCTAGGTACTGTATCTGTTTTAAGTGTAACTAATATTACATAACAACATTCTTATCGCATTATGCTTTTAAGGTGATATTTTTGAGCAACTTCCTATCATCAGAATATTAAATTATTTTCTCGAAATCTGCTGAAGCTATAGAGCTGACATTTTTACAACACATGGGCACGTATCTTTTGCTTATGATGTAACAGTAGTTGCTTTGTTAATTCATTTCCTTACAAACAATTTCCATGCGAATATTTTCAAAATTGTCAATACACCATCTTCAGTAATACACATTTACGGTATATTAAATATACGAAAACATTTTACATACTAAATAAATAGGACTATATCTGAAAATTTCACTGTTCTATAAAAAATGTTGAGAAAATGTTTCTTTTGAACAAAAAAATCAAACTTGTGAAAAATGAGCATTAAAATTAAAACTTACATTCTTATAATGCACTTATACTTCTCAGGCAAATCTAAAAATTAACATGGATACTGTTTTAACAAGCTCTCTTCCCTTTATCCATTGAATCAGTGCTGGCCATCCCTGAATATAGCTCGACCAAGCGGCATATACTACCTCTTTCGTCTGTCTCTTTCCTTTCCGCTGTAAAGCGCTCAGGCTCTCCTGGGATCTAAAGCGTGAGGGCGGAAATGAACCTCCGGGTTTCTTAAAAGCCAATAAGTAAGTAAGGAAGGGATAAGGCTATTACCATCACCATTAAAATGGGACACACTCACGGACAGGAGAACGCGAATTCGATTATGAGCACTGTTCAAAACATACAGAGGTGAGCCTGCCTGGAGAGAAAAAAAAATAGTTGCCGTGGTGATAGGGACCCACAATACATGAAGCCTTATCGCTACCAGGTTAAATAAATAAATAGTAATAATAATGTCCCTTTATATCACAGAGGCTATTCAAAGACGATAATATAAATTATAATTATTTATTTTACGCCTCTCTGAATCACAGAAGCTATTCACGGACAATAAGATAAGGATATTGCAATTATATCAAATACCTTACTATAATAATACCGGACAGCTTGCAGTTTTACATGCGAACGACGATGGTGCTGCTACCTAACTGCCGGGATGGAGATACTCGCGAAACAAGCTCTAATCAACTGCAATGTATATTGTTGCTGGGCTAGTTATTTGTTAATAGATTTATGAATTAGTACTAGTGTTAAAATGTGAGGGTGTATATGTGCTGTTTATAATTGTGACAATTGCAGCATTACAAATTGCTCCAAATCGTACTTTCGATTTCCGACAGTTCATAAAACGTAAGTCAACAACATTCTTTAGTAGGCCTAATTCCTTCATCTTTATGTGTTTTTTTTTTTTTTCGTTGTTGGTAACTCTATAGCATCTACTAGATGCTTTACGGTTGTGCTAACAGATGGAGTTACTTGTCAACAATGTGACGCTGAAACGTGTGTTCAGGTTACTGCCCAGCGACAGTCTGATGTATTTTTACATTTTGTGATGATTGGTTATTTAATATTAACCCGGCACACTCACAATCACACTCACATTCATACAAATTTCCAGAATCCAATCATCCAGGGAATTTTTCTTCTTCAAGAAAAATTCACCGAGAGCCGAGCCCGGGAATCGAACCCGGGACCTCCTGATCTGGAAGCCAGCACGCTGACCAACATACCACGGAGGCAGTCTCGTCTTTGTGTTGATAGAAAAATACAAATTAGTCTTTTTATTTAGATCAAATAAATAAATAGAAGTTAAAATGTATTGGATTTTAAGGTTTTATCAAATTAAGTTTTATTGTTGTCCACATGTCTTTACTAATTATTACAAGCATCAGATTACTATCAATTTTATCTTTGCAGTTGTCAGCAATGCGTATATAAAACATTACTGTAAATTCATTCCTAATATCAGATTGATTTTGTCTCGGCAAACCAAAGAAAAAATATGTAACAATTAATTACGGAAAGTAATATGAAATGTGCAGGGAGATGCACTATCACCTTTACTTTTTAACTTCGCTTTAGAATATGCCATTAGGAAAGTTCAGGATAACAGACAGGGTTTGGAATTGAACGGGTTACATCAGCTTCTTGCCTATGCGTATGACGTGAATATGTTAGGAGAAAATACACAAACGATTAGGGAAAACACGGAAATTTTACTTGAAGCAAGTAAAGCGATCGGTTTGGAAGTAAATCCCGAAAAGACAAAGTATATGATTATGTCTCGTGACCAGAATATTGTACGAAATGGAAATATAAAAATTGGAGATTTATCCTTCGAAGAGGTGGAAAAATTCAAATATATTGGAGCAACAGTAACAAATATAAATGACACTGGGGAGGAAATTAAACGCAGGATAAATATGGGAAAAGCGTGTTATTATTCCGTTGAGAAGCTTTTACCATCCAGTCTGCTGTCAAAAAATCTGAAAGTTAGAATTTATAAAACAGTTATATTACCGGTTCTTCTGTATGGTTGTGAAACTTGGACTCTCACTCTGAGAGAGTAACAGAGATTAAGGGTGTTTGAGAATAAGGTTCTTAGGAAAATATTTGGGGCTAAGCGGGATGAAGTTACAGGAGAATGGAGAAAGTTACACAACACAGAACTGCACGCATTGTATTCTTCACCTGACATAATTAGGAACATTAAATCCAGACGTTTCAGATGGGCAGGGCATGTAGCACGTATGGGCGAATCCAGAAATGCATATAGAGTGTTAGTTGGGAGACCGGAGGGAAAAAGACCTTTAGGGAGGCCGAGACGTAGATGGGAGGATAATATTAAAATGGATTTGAGGGAGGTGGGATATGATGATAGAGACTGGATTAATCTTGCACAGGATAGGGACCGATGGCGGGCTTATGTGCGGGCGGCAATGAACCTTCGGGTTCCTTAAAAGCCATTTGTATGTATGTATGTATGTATGTATGTATAATATGAAGTATGAAATATTTCTCATAATATGCAGCTTTGATATAAGCTAATAATTTTACATTAAATATTATTCAACATTTCTTAAGTGTTTCATATATAATTCCACATTAGTAACTCACGTTTTAAACAATAGTCCGAATCTCGCTATGTTAATATTTGTATATGTGGACGTAATTCCATCCCTCTGCGCTAGATGTCAGGTCCGCGATTTTTCGCACTCACGCCAATACTGCTAGTATACAGCTGTCCGGTATTATTATAGTACGGTATTTGATTATATAACGTCGACAATGAAAATTTCAGGTGAAATAAGCTTATAAGTAGCCTAGGTCTATTCTTGAGGAATTCTGTTCCACAGATAAGCCACATTCTGCATAAGGTTAGCGATAAATAAGCCAATAATCATTACATCCAGTGGATTACACATGTTATGCAATATAAAAGTGTTTCATTACAGCCAAGCAGATAATAGCGAATGATGGAAAAGCCCAGTTGCGTAAGCAAGGCCCTCTGAACGTTCACATCAGAAGGCCGCGGCCGTAACGAGCGAAATATCCCGCGCCGTGGAGATAGATAACCACGTCGAGAGGATTTTGCATTCGTAATGGACTATCAAAGACGCCTGCCTCCCTTCAGCTGTTCGACGTGGCAGTATCGGTAAAGAAGGAAATGGATGTAATTATTGGGGTCAGCGGAGAAAGTGTCGAGGTGTAAAACTGAGTAAAATAACCCACTAGAGTGGAAGAAACAGATCCATGTTGCTTATACAAAAGAAACGGTGATTCGAACAAAATAGACCATGATACAATTGAAACTAGTTCTGTCATGAACAACGCTTTTTTTGCTGCACACCGCTAAGTTCAACAGCCGCTAAATCGAACTTTTTTTCTCGTGTTAGCAATTAGTGTTACAAGCAAATATCACAAAGAGGGCCTCTTCATCGATCCAGGACGGACGCAACCGCCATCTACGCCCCCACACGCCGCGATCAAGAAATTTTACGCAGTCCGTTCGTTAAAATGAGAAATAGGCGAGTACATCCCTTAATTAGAGGGAAAGAAAATCAAAACTCGAGCGGGATTTAATTGACTATTACACGATTAGAAGAAAGTATATAAAGATTAGAAGAAATAAAGTACTCTAATACAATAAAATATTAACTGACTTACTGAAATTCTATTTCACTAATGTTAGCTTCACCAAAACGTTTGAACGGACCCGCCATTTTCAGTTGACTGTCTATGCGGTAAACAAATGACGATCGCAAAGCATGTTTTATTGTACCGTAAAGAATTTGCAGTTTGAAATGTTGGCAAACAAAAAGATGCTACGGAAGTGATAAAAACAAACAAATGCTAGGGAAGTGATAAAATTGTAGCGATAAACAGTCATGATTGGTTGAAACACGTCCTTTCGTACCGTTTTAGTATTAATATTTATTTATTTAACCTGGTAGAGATAAGGCCGTCAGGCCTTCTCTGCCCCTCTACCAGGGGATTACAACTATAATATGAACAATAAAATTACAATTAATATTAAATTTACAATTACAATTAAAGTACGACAAGATTACCTGATTAATGAAAGCTAGACATTTATTGATCAAAAGTAATAAGACGTAGTAAAAGTGTAATATTGAAAATAATTCTACTGTATTTCAAATATTATTATTGAATATCCAACTCTATTAAACCCTACTTTACCGTGACATGGATCATATGCGGAGACTAAGAGGAAAATAAGAAAGGTTGGAGAATCCTGGGTTTTGCAGTGAAAGACCTGCCATGTGGCAGAACACTATGTATCATATGTATTTACTTTACCATGAGGTATATTAGGCTTATAATTAATTGCATATGCCTACATAATCGATACAAATAGATAAGCATTAGTTACAAATACGTAACCGTTTTATCGAAATACATAAATATTGTATACAGGGCGTTCAATTTAAAAGATAACTTGCCATAGACAGCTACAGCGTCTTTAGAAATGATGTCCCTGCTTTTCAATGCATTTGTACACAACAATTGATTGTTGCTTGGTTACGAATTATGACGTATTCCTATGACGTAGAAATAGTACATTACTACTGTAAGCAAAATATAAGCTTAGACTACACATATTGTGTAGAGAATTTCATGTTAAGAAAAAAAAAACATTGGACATATACGGTAGGGCTATTCCATCAAATGATCAGTTTCCATAGAAACGCCTACCTACCACATCACATAGGTAGCTTATACAATGTATTAGGCAAGGCCCATAAAACCAATGTTTTTTTTTCTTAAAGTGGAATCCTCTATAGTTATGTTATGTACTCTTAAATGTGCGGTCCTGTTTTAAATTGAACGCAATGAACAAATAAAAGCTAATACACCACAGAAACGTCATTGAACATACAAAAAAGAAACTTTTTTTGTTTGAACAACAGTAAAGTTTGTGGATAATCAAGGTACAGTATAGTATGAACATTTTAAATTAAGAATTTTACAGCAGGTGTTCAAAATGCTGACCATGCATTTGAATGCATCTGTCTTGTCTTCTCTACAAAGACCCAAAGAATGCGCTCGAGCAATCCTGGGTTATTCTTCATTTGCTGGAAGGCATCTAGGCCTACAATCTGATGCTGCAGTTCTTCAGGTGTTGTGATGTCTGTTGTATATAAACTAAACCTTTGTATAACCCCATACAGAAAAATCCAAAGGATTTAAATCCGATGATCTAGGTACAGATCTTCGTCTACCTGTCCACCGTTCACCATGTCGTCTGACAGAAGAAAATGGGATGATGAGAGCGTGGCATACGTACGAAGCATTTATGTTACCGCTTTACCATACCCAGGCGCTCGATTCACTGGCGACCCCAACCCGCAAAAAATAAATAAATAAATAAATAAAAAATAAAAAAAACATCGCGTAAACGGTTAATTTGCGGGCCCTTGTTTACTGGAACATTTTTGCTTCTCTTCGTTTTTACTTGTCATCCTTAAATTTTAACCATTACTTTTGAAACACCCTGTATTAGAACAACATTTACTCGCTCTAATATGTTTTTATATTTTTGTTTTCCATGTAAAACATTCAGCACACGTACAGTTCATAACTTCAACGTATACAAGAAATGAAATCAATCAACATCAAGTATTCAGTCATAATGAAATGATAATTCAAAGCAGAAAGAAATGGATGAGTCATGCTCAAAGATTGGATCACAGTAGAATTCCTAACAAATATTAGCCTACATACACGGTGGAAAATGAAACCTTGGACTGATCAAATGGTGCATACGTAAC
This sequence comes from Periplaneta americana, assembly GCF_040183065.1. Classification (NCBI taxonomy): domain Eukaryota; kingdom Metazoa; phylum Arthropoda; class Insecta; order Blattodea; family Blattidae; genus Periplaneta; species Periplaneta americana. Next base: position 12,838,934 of record NC_091131.1, on the reverse strand, counting down.
ACGTTATTCAGTGTGAGTTTAATGCCATAAACTAAATTACAAACAAATACAACTGTAAAAAATAAAAAAAATATATAGTATATATAACTTATTATCTACCAGCCTTCTATATTATTATCATATCAAGTCATAATATATTATGTTCCATATTACATAACAAAAATTAATATTAAACGTATGCAGATTTTTTTGTGCGTACGAATTGCTTGTGTTTATTTACACAAATAAATAAAATGGTTCCACTCAAGTATTGGCTCAAATTTCAAATATAAACTTGTTGAAAAGTCATGCAATATTTTGAAACACGGAAAGTCTATTAAAAATTAAGCTTAGGTTAAATAAAGATTTAAAAAGAAAGTATTTCATTTACAAAAGAAAGAAATTCATCAACCTGATATTTATTTTCATTTGTTTAATATCGGTTGATTTGGCAACGTGACAAATGAAAGTCATGAAAAAGATTTTTATAAGCTTTGCCTTTATTACATTACAATTTCATCTCTGCAGACGTCGATTATAAGTGAAAATTGTTGTTGTCGTCGTTGTTATTATTATTATTATTATTATTATTATTATTATTATTATTATTATTATTATTATTAATGCAATAAAATTCCGACAGCTGAAAAAAATTAAAATAATATGCATCGATTTCTTCTGAAAGCAGTATAGAACCTGAAAGAGAGACAATGGAGAAAATAAAAATGGCGTTTATAATTAAATTTGACATCAATCGTAATGATAAAAATGAATATCATTCTCTTCTGAATGAAGTAGTGTTTTGAGTTTCATCTAAACCTCATGCTTAACGAAGTTTCAGCTATTTAAAAATATATTCTGATTTTAAGAGCCATATATATATACAGCAACAGCAGTAGTGGTAGTAGAGATGGGTAGAGCATGTAGCACGTATGGAAGAATAAAGAAATGCATATACTGTGTTAGTTGAGAGGCCGGAGGGAAAAAGAGCTTTGGACAGACAGAGACGGAGATGGGAGGATAATATTAAAATGGATTTGAGACAGGTAAGATATGATGTTAGGCGTTGGATTAATCTTGCTCAGGATAGGGACCGATGGCGGGCTTATGTGAGGGCGGCAATGAACCTGCGGGTTCCTTAAAAGCCATTTGTAAGTAAGTTATTATTATTATTATTATTATTATTATTATTATTATTATTATTATTATTATTATTATTGGTGGACCGATAGGGTTTATCATACCCTTTAAAATGATGTCTGAAGATATGGGATGCAATTTTAAATTCAAAAGTGAGGGGTGAAGAATGAAGGGGTGGACAAAAAAATTCAATCAGCAATGGTTTTGAACTTACCCTTTGAAAACTAAATCTACTTATTTTTTCTTCAAAATTGTGTTCGCTGCACATCTGAAATTATTCAAGTGTAAAACTTCGAAAGAAACACACGGTATGTAATTAATTTGCCTAATTAAGCACTTGCATTGCTATCTCTATATGAGTTTTACACTTATTTGTTTTGTTATTACTACTATATTTACATCATGATCATAATCATTAGGGCTAGGATTTTGATGACCTATAAATCGTGAAAAAAATGTCCTAAAAACAAGCATTTATGACCTGAAAATCTAAAAAAAAAAAAATCCCTTAAAAATGCCCTAAAAATTGTTCGTACATAATTGGCTTAGTAGGAAAAGAGGTTTTGTACTACTTCATATTTAGACTAGTAATTAAATTAAATTCTAGTACCAACATTTAAGTTTATTAAATTTTACATAATTTTTCTAAGTGGTACACTTTAATTATTTCACGTGATGTAGTTTCCATGTAATCCACCACAAGGCCACTCTTATCCGGAATAGGTATAGAGGAGTCTATATTGAAGGGATGGTTGGAGTGTACTACGTTAAAATGGTAATATTTGTGTAGAAAAACGATTAAAATATTATACAAAATAATGGGTATTAGCCACCAGTATAGCTTGGTCGGTTAAGGCGCGTGCCTGCCGATCCGGAGTTGCGCTCGGTCGCGGGTTCGACTCTCGCTTGGGCTGATTATCTGGTTGGGTTTTTTTCCAAGGTTTTTCCCAACTGTAAGACAAATGTCAGGTAATCTATGGCGAATCCTCGGCCTCATCTCGCCAAATATCATATCACTATCACCAATTCCATCGACGCTAAATAACCTCGTAGTTGATACAGTGTCGTGAAATAACCAAGTAAAAAGTAACAGGTATTAGTGGACAAAATATGTATACAAAATATCAAAAGGAAATAAACATTATTTTATATTAATAATGGGGATTTGTGGCCAAAATGTAATGAAAATGCCTAAAAAAAATGTCCAAATAGGCTACAACAAAAGATGCTCTTATGAGTTGAAACAGGCAAAAAATGCAAAAAAAAAAATGCCCTAACAAATGTGTCTTAAAACAGTTTATCACATAAATACTAAAGCAGCCATGTTTCTGGCTTACTAGAAAAAAGATGCAATTTCATCAAAATCCTAGCCCTAATAATCATCATCGAAAGTTGCAGTTACATTTGTGAAATAAAATATGGAGATCTTGAAAACTGATGTCTCGGAAGCAAGCCAGGGTATTAAATCGATGTGGTCTTAGAGATTCACGGGCTAAACGCCCTTGTGACCACATCGGCCTTAATGGCCGCTTCTTTCCACTGTTGCTATCAAGCATGACAATATATATCAATTTTATTATGGTTGTTCGTGTCTGCATTTCGTCTACTCTACATAGTCGTCGACTCCTAGTTATTGGAGGGTAGGGGAATAACGTTCACCTCTGACTCCCATTGGTCCCTTTAGCGCGCTATTTTTATTGGGTAATCGACCCACGCATGCGTAAAATATTTCTGAATCCATAGCAACCGGGTATCGTTAGGAAGAACAGAATAACATTCTGCTTCATATCTGCCCGTAATATTTCAGCTCCATACCCAAGTCTCTCGTATTGATAACATCTGCATAAAGCAATAGAAATGTTACTATTTATATTGCTACATAGCTCCACAAACATCGCTAAAATATTACACATGCACCGTTGCCATACATACGACTCGTGCATTTTAAGTGAGGGACGATAAACTGTATTTCAGGATCTCGTGAGCTCGCAAACAGTGCATCGCCATATTAGGAACTCAACAATGTGCATGAAACCACCGAACGAGCGTTATAAGCGGCGACCGCATTCTAATAGTGTTTTTTTTTTATTTCGTACTTTACAGACAATGAAAACCTGATTGCAACAATATTTAATTAACACGTCACTTTGATAAATTTTTTAGTAATTTCTACCCATTTTGAACTTTAAGATATTTTATTTTCCATTTTCACTTTTCTGTAGCTAATGCCATCATTTTGAGCTTTTCTTGCTTTTTTCATAGGCCTAATATGTTTGCTAGAAAAAAGCTGTCAAAATATATTATTTCAATGTACCGAAGTACATATGATATTTCCATGCAGATATTCTGCGTCATCATACGATGAAAGAGTAATGGAACGGCGCTTATTCCGTCGGATCCCGGCCAACTAGTCACTCATCACGAGTGCACCTCAGCACATGTGTGGACTTCGGTCCTAGGTTCATAGATATCTATGACGTAGTGCAGAGGGCGGCCACTAGAGGGAACCCAAGAGTTGGAACTCAATCAGAGACGATTCTGTTCGGCGTCGGGGTTGTATCCGGTGTGGCTTAGTGGATAAAGCATCAGCACGTAGAGCTGAAAACCCGGGTTCAAATCCCGGCGCCGGAGAGAATTTTTCTCCGTTCCATTACTCTTTCATCGTATGATGACGCAGAATATCTGCATGGAAATATCATATGTACTTCGGTACATTGAAATAATATATGATATGCGTAAATCACGAAGTGATTTAAGACGGCGCTTATTCCGTCGGATCCCGGCCAACTAGTCACTCATAACGAGTGCACCTCAGCACATGTGTGGACTTTGGTCCTATGTTCATAGACATCTATGACGTAGTGCAAAGGGCGGCCAATAGAGGGAACCCAAGAGTTGGAACTCAATCAGAGAGGATTCTGTTCGGCGTCGGGGTTGTATCCGGTGTGGCTTAGTGGATAAAGCATCAGCACGTAGAGCTGAAAACCCGGGTTCAAATCCCGGCGCCGGAGAGAATTTTTCTCCGTTCCATTACTCTTTCATCGTGTCAAAATATAGACAGACTGTCCCAGACGCTCTTCAATATGTAACTATAATAATTTCATAATTTGTGTGTACGATTAGTAAGCAATGTTCGTAAATATGATTATATTACCCCATCCCTGGAAGCAATAGGTTGCCTTAAACTAGATAAGAAATAGTAATATGCGTTACAAGAGCGGTATGTTGAAGTCTTCATGTTCGAGGAAAAGTTTGAAAAAGCGAAACGTAGTTGAGCTTTTTTTAATTTCCGAGAATTGAAAGAAAACATACAGCTCGTGTATCGTACATTATTTTCTGCGAAGATCGTTTATTACATACCTGAAAGAGGAATTTCTAATTAGTTGCAATGAAATCTCTATCTTGGTTTCTGTTCAATGACGGCAAATTTTCAAAACATAAATATCTATCTTCAACATTGTTGCTTTAAAATGTTTTCTGTATTTACTATACTCCAGCAGGCCGTGATATACGTCTGTCTTTTTTTCCCCCAGTCTATAAATGCGAACTTAAAACAAACGGTAAGGTTATGTAATGATTTATTTTTCATTTTAATATTTTAACAATATTACTTATGTAACATATTGCAGTAATAACATCGCTAAGTTTAATTTTGCCGGTCAAGGAGATTTTTTCACGGCTTCCTTAATGTTACTTGCATCACGAATGCAGTAACTTTAGTGGAGTTGTAGAGTTTACTTAATTTTTTAAAATATTTAAAAACAATAATTAACAGTGCAATTTAGGTGAAATTGCAGTGGTAAGTTTCCAATTTATAATTATTACTATATTGAACGTCTCTAAAAATAATATGTTAAAAGCCTAAAGCAGTAAAATCAATATGTCACTTAAGCGGTAAGAAGAGGGAAATCGTTATGTGTGTTAGGTTTGGAATACTGAATGTGGAATTTTAGACTTTCCGCGGATTGGTTTTGTGCGGAAACCAAGCAAATACGCACGATCTCGCACAAAGAAATTTACATTCACTTCTCTTTCTCTTCGAAATCTTGAACTCTTCTATTCCTTCGTACCTGTCGTCTCGCTTCACTTACCTTTCTTCCCACCATAATCTGAACACACGCTCTCGCCATGAAACAATACTAACAATACCACACCATCGCACCTCCTCATACTCATCCTCTTTCACAATAGCCCTGCCAAGACCCTGGAATTCGCTACCTGCTAGCATCAGGGACTGTCGAAATAAAATTGAATTCAAACGCAAACTTACTAGGCACTTTGTCAGTAATTGATTTCTTGTAAAGAGTTTCCTTAATATATCATAAAATGGTTCAATATCCAGTAATTTCATCACTATAGAATTTTGTTATTCATTGTTTAATTTGTAATTCAGTAAATATAAAATATTATTTGTTTTTCTATGATACATTATCTAGCTTTCATTAGTCAGGTAATCTTTTCGTACTTTGATTTTTATTATAATTGTAATTGTAAATTTAATACTAAATTGTAATTTTATTCTTCATATTATAGTTGGAATCTCCTGGTAGAGGGGCAGACAAGGCCTGACGGCCTTATCTCTACCAGGTTAAATAAATACTAATATCAATATAATAAATAGCAAATTGGTTCAACACCATACATGGAAAGCACTGGAAGTTCGTTTTCAAATTATAGCTAACATAGATATAAAACTAACACTCCATCAAGTTATTAAGTTTAAAATTAATTAACCTTACAATCAATAGTGAAAACAAACTGTAAGGGATATACAAACTATCAACATGGAAAAAGGATGTCCATTCTTTGTTAGAATCTGAATCTATACTTACTCACAAATGGCTTTTAGAGAACCCACAGGTTCATTGTCGCCCTCACATACGCCCGCCATCGGTCCCTATCCTGAGCAAGATTAATCCAGTCCCTAGCATCATATCCCACCTCCCTCAAAGACATTTTAATATTACCTTCCCATCTACGTCTCGGCTTCCCGAAAGGTTTTTTTCCTTCAAATCTCATAACTAACACTCTATACGCATTTCACGATTCACACATACGTGCTACATGACCTTCCCATCTCAAACGTCTGGATTTAATGTTCCTAATTATGTCAGGTGAAGAATACAATGCGTGCAGTTCTGCGTTGTATAACTTTCTCCATTCTCCTGTAACTTCATCCCTCTTAACCTCAATATAACTGTTTTATAAATTCTAATTTACATATTTTTTAAGAGCAGACTGGATGACAAAAGCTTCTCAACAGAATATTAACACGCATTTCCCATATTTATTCTGCGTCTAATTTCCTCCCGCGTGTCATTTATATTTGTTACTGTTGCTCCAAGATATTTGAATTTTTCCACCTCTTCAAAGAAAAAATTAAAGATTTTTATATTTCCATTTCGTACTATGTTCTTGTCACGAGACATAATCATATACTTTGTCTTTTCGGGATTTACTTTCAAACCTATTTCTTTATTTGCTTCAAGTAAAATTCCCGTGTTTTCCCTAATAGTTTGTGAATTTTCTCCTAACATATTCACATCATCCACATAAACAAGCAGCTGATGTAACCCGTTCAATTCCGTTCTCTGTTATCCTGGAATTTTCTAATGGCATATTGTAGAGCGAAGTTAAAAAGTAAAGGTGATAGTGCATCTCCTTGCTTTAGTACGCAATGAATTGAAAAAGCTTCAGACAGAAACTGATCTGAATAATTTTGAATAATTTCGAGGAAAAAATTGTTCCGGGGCCGGGCATCGAACCCGTGACCTTTGGATAAACGTACCAACGCTCTCCAAACTGAGCTACCCAGGAACTCTACCCGACACCGATCCAATTTTTCCCTCTATATCCACAGACCTCAAAGTGGGATGACAACCGTCAAGCAACCAACTTCGAGTGCACACTAACTCTGTGTGACTTAAATTGTGGTTTTCTGTTAACGAACAGTGACGTGTATTATGCAAATCAAGCTTTCAGGTATAACTCCCTGTAAAGTTGATTTGAATAATTTCGAGGGAAAAATTGTAGCTCAGTTGGGAGAGCGTTGGTACGTTTAACCAAATGTCCCGGGTTCGATGTCCGGCCCCAGAACAATTTTTCCCTCGAAATTATTCAAATCAACTTTACAGGGAGTCATACCTGAAAGCTTGATTTGCAGAAACTGACCTATACGGACTCTGCTGTACGTTTCACTGAGACACATTTTAATTAATCGAAGTAGTTTCTTGGAAATACCAAATTCAATCAGCACATCAGAGATCAACCAGGGGCATGGTTCCCTAAGATGTCGAGCAGAAAGATGTGTTGTGATCTGGTATCTCGAAAGATATTAATTTCAAAACACATGTTTATTAGACTTTTATTACCTGTTTTCATGAGTTGTACCACTTCTTAAAATATTAGACTCTTTTTAAACACCCTGTGTGTTAGTAATGTGCAACACCACCTTCTAGTGTAAAATATAACATAAGATGATACGGGAAATAGAAACAGTTCGATTGAATTTGTAGCTACGAGCTCTACGGTTCGAACGAATTTGAAAGACTGTTTCGTGAAGGCGACCACTGCCACAAAGACATACTCGATATGTGAGAGCTTTATTTACTGAGAATGTGTAAATGAATCGACATCTTAAACAGTGTTACGACCGTTTAATTTGCTAGCGTGTATCTATCTGCTGTGTTTATCACTCAATTAACTCAAATGAAATTCTAATTTAAGGCAAGTTCAACGCGCGTGAAATGGATCACTCTATTCTTATACCAACAAAATCTGCACCGCCGCCTCAGTGAAAGTGTCACGCTTTCCATTTCGTTACAATTTGAGAACTTAGCCGCATTTTATTTTTTTTCCATGTCAGATAATAGTCTTCATGCTTTAATAAGAATAGTAATATTGTACATGATGCTAAGAAACTTCTTTTTATTTTTAACGGCTATTCGAAGCGATTGTTGTAAGAAGAATCAACCAGCAACATTTCTTTTCATAATTGTCATCTGCATCGTGTTGACATCCAACTTACACCATCTTAATTATTTTTCTTTATCTTGAACACAGAAACGTGACAAAAGAAGTGTGACTTGCGGTCAGCATTGTTTCGCTACCGTAGCTTCTCAGATCATCATAAAAGACAATTGCAGGATCTCTTAACATCTTTATTTAAATAACAAGTGACAATCTGTAATGAAAAGTTCGCGCTTACACGTTACAAAATGTAAATTTCTGAATGTGTTTTACTATTACAATATACGACTGCTTTAAAAGACATGTTATTGCTCTCTATCAGCGTCATAACAACGAAAGAGAAAGTCAGTACTGCCAACATTAAAGGTTTTCCTTCACATTTATCAATTTTAGCTCCCTATGTTTTGCAAGTTTATAGTAATCTATGTGCGAAGGCAGAGCCATCTTCAGTTACAAGCCGGAGCATGGGTAGATCTGGCAACGCTGAGTGGAGGCGGGCGGAAGCGAACTAAAGGCATGACGTTTGACGTTTTAGTGCTTTGATTTCGTTGTCACATGTACATTTTCGACATTACTTGATACAAAACTAAGTGCATATGATCAAGATTCAGTGTATTGATGTACGTAATTTATTACGGAATCCGAAATGGTATTTTATTTGAGTTTCAGAATACCGCGTAAGTACTTGCATACAGCCACTTATAACTGAAAAAAAAAAATTAAAAGCATACGTGTTTTTAATTGATGGTACTAGGGAAAATAAATAAATACTTAAAGAAATGTTACTTGTACCAAAAATAAATAAAATAACGACGTACTTTCGCAATACTCTATTCCAATCAATTAACCATTATGTGGCTAGTAAATTGACAATGTTTTGCCGCTTAATGTTGTTTCACCTCTGACGTGAAAGGTCCAGGATATCATACACATTTTAATTTCATGTGATTATCTGTCGTTCTTTTCTATAAGTATTTCAGATTCCCAAGAAGCCACTTTTAGTTTGAACCTCGCCAGTCACCATAACAGTACTGTTATCCTAAATTATTTGTTACAATTTTTTTTAAATATAATTTTAAATAGGCCAAGGCCAAGTATAAATATCTATGAAAAAAAAATTAAGAAAAATACCTTCAATATAATACTAACAAAACACATCATTATCTATTAAGTATGTGCCAATTAGCGTAAACTCAGTGAACTTTAAATCCTGTAAATACGAAGTGAAAAGAAACATGTTTATAACTAATTTATTACAAAAGAAATAATATCAATAAACAAACCTTGAAAACCAACAAAGTGAGTGTATGCATCTACAAATTATAGACAGTTCTGACGTATAGCAGGCATTCCGAATCTTCAACAAAGCTGCAACATTTATGGGATCACAAAACAGCTGTTTACAATGAACTTGAAAATGAACGGCGTAACTTTATTGATATAGCAGGCGAGACCCAACAATTTGGCTAGAATTCTGATACACCACAAACCACAAGTAAGACTATAAAATGCGGTTTATACAATATTTAATATTTAGAAGAATTGTCAATCATTTTGTCATTAATAATAACCGTAAAAATTGCCAAAGACTGCAGCCATATTTTCATTTATTGTCTTGTTTTTATCGCCAACACGCACTTAGTTTATAATACATCAACAATTAACGTTTGGTACGACCGCGAACATAATTCCATCGACACACACTTATATTGTAACATTAATTTACATTGAAAACGGGCATTAGCACAAACATGGGTTCTGGAAAGTAGGCCTCCGTTTGACAGTTAATTACAGTGTTGCCGACGAATGGCTCCGGCTTGTAACTGAAGAAGGCTCTGGTGAAGGGCATTAAATAGATGTTATGCTCTGAAGACAACAGACTTACAAACCCGAAAGCCTCTGGCCCGAGAGTTTACCAGTCGCCGGAGGATATAGGCCTACTAAAATCAAGTAATGCTCGTGGTGCATTCAACATTTTATGGTTGACTGGTTCATAATATGATTTACTATAGGCTAGTAATCTATATTAGTAATAAAACTGTAACCTAAATTTTTCTGATAATTTTCGATTCTACAAAAATAATTTTTGTTAAGATGTGTAATGAACTGTTATGAGACCGAAAATCGTATTTTTGACATTTTTGTTTGTACGTCTGTATGTTTGTTCCCTTTTCACGCGATAATGACTTAATCGATTTTAACGAAAATTGGTATGTAAAATAAATTAGATCCATTGAGATTTTAGGCTATACGGCATTGAAAATACTTTCTTTATAAGGGGGCTAAAGTAGATAAATCGAAATATCTCTCTCATTATTGACTTTTGGGATAATATTAGTAACAAAAGTTGCTTTAACAATGTTTCCAACAAGTTACGTCACTAACAGGAAAACAAGATATTTTCCTGTCCTTGCACACAGCTGCATGTCTAATAAGTCGTCACACCAATTTTCAGACGCCTTACAGAAAAGAATAAATACATTGCCATTTGCAATACAGATATATTCTAATTAAATCACGAACTTTCATATGGATTTTCCACTTAAAAAATAAGACGTGTACAATACATGCAGGAAAGACAGATGCCGTAGAATACGCTACTGACAAAACCGGGAAAGCCAACTAACTCTGTCTTTGTCTAACTAAAAAGGAAAAGTTCAAATATTGAAGAGCACAGGGAAAAAACGTGATAAGTCCAAAATTATCAATTTTCTGTATTAGATATAATGTAATAGCTCAGGTAGTTCAACTGTACAGAATAGAACCTCATTAGCCCAAAGAAATTTCAAGAATGTTAACCCAAAGATGGCCTGTTACGGTCTCACTCCATCGTTTCAGCGGACGGCCCAAAGATCTTGTTCCTAAAAGGCGGTAATCACACTCTCCATTCCTAAACACAGAACATCCTTCTACTCTTCATCTTTTACCGTCTCTGCAGCTCATCTCTGGAACTCCCTACCACAACATGTCACAGACTGCCGGACATTGTCTAGTTTCAAAAATAAACTAAAATTGCATTTTTTCAATTCTGATTCCTTTCAGTTATAATTAAGCTCTTTTCTCTGCGATAGTTTTGTAAAAATATATAAATATCTTTTTTCTTCCTCTCCCCTTTTTGTTCTCTTGATCACCAGATGAATTTATTATCATACCCTTTTTATTGTGAATTTCATTTAATTTTCGTATTTCTTTTCTTTTTTATTATTTTATTACATTCCATTTTGTTATATCCTTCCCCACGTTCTTCATATTAACTATTTGCACTAAATGAGTTGCTTTTACTATATTTCAATGTATTTTACTTTATTTTTTTCTCTATTATGATATTATTTTCATGTTGAATAATTTCAAGGGAAAAATTGTTCCGGGGCCGGGTATCGATCCCGGGACCTCTGGTTGAACGTACCAGCGCTCTCCCAACTGAGCTACCCGGGAACTCCACCCGACACCGTCTCAACCCTTCCCTTTATATCCACACAACTCGCGTGGGCTGACGAAACGCCAGAGACCCACATCGAGTGCACACAAACTCTGTGTGATTCGGAATTGTGGTTTTCTGTTAACGTACACAGTGACGTATATATTATGCAAATCTAGTCTTTCAGGTGAAGCTCCCTGTAAAGCAGATTTGAATAATTTCAAGGGAAAAATTGTTCAACCAGAGGTCCCGGAATCGATACCCGGCCACGGAACAATTTTTCCCTTGATATTATTCAAATCAGCTTTACAGGGAGCTTCACCTGAAAGACTAGATTTACATATTTTCATGTTGTTTAGTGTCGATTTATTATGCTATTATCATTATTTTTTGTAATATGTTAGTATTCTGTTCTTTAACTTTTTGTTAAATTTTCACTGCTTGTATACTTTGTGACCTGGTAGAGTGTAAGAGAAGGCCCTATGGTCTTAACTCTGCCAGTATAAATAAAGAATTATTATTATTATTATTATTATTATTATTATTATTATTATTATTATTATTATTATTCTTTTGAGAAGATTAACTCCGTACGTAGATGAAATTATTGGGGATCATCAGTGCGGTTTTCGGCGTAATAGATAGACTATTGATCAGATTTTTTGTATTCGACAGATAATGGAGAAAAAATGGGAGTATAAGGGTACAGTACATCAGTTATTCATAGATTTCAAAAAGGCTTATGACTCGGTTAAGAGGGAAGTATTATATGATATTCTTATTGAATTTGGTATTCCCAAGAAACTAGTTCGATTAATTAAAATGTGTCTCAGTGAAACATACAGCAGAGTCCGTATAGGTCAGTTTCTATCTGATGCTTTTCCAATTCACTGCGGGCTAAAGCAGGGAGATGCACTATCACCTTTACTTTTAAACTTCGCGCTAGAATATTCCATTAGGAAAGTTCAGGATAACAGACAGGGTTTGGAATTGAACGGGTTACATCAGCTTCTTGTCTATGCGGATGACGTGAATATGTTAGGAGAAAATACACAAACGATTAGAGAAAACACGGAAATTTTACTTGAAGCAAGTAGAGCGATCGGTTTGGAAGTAAATCCCGAAAAGACAAAGTATATGATTATGTCTCGTGACCAGAATATTGTACGAAATGGAAATATAAAAATTGGAGATTTATCCTTCGAAGAGGTGGAAAAATTCAAATATCTTGGAGCAACAGTAACACATATAAATGACACTCGGGAGGAAATTAAACGCAGAATAAATATGGGAAATGCGTGTTATTATTCGGTTGAGAAGCTCTTATCATCCAGTCTGCTGTCGAAAAATCTGAAAGTTAGAATTTATAAAACAGTTATATTACCGGTTCTTCTGTATGGTTGTGAAACTTGGACTCTCACTCTGAGAGAGGAACATAGGTTCAGGGTGTTTGAGAATAAGGTGCTATGGAAAATATTTGGGGCTAAACGGGATGAAGTTACAGGAGAATGGAGAAAGTTACACAACACAGAACTGCACGCATTGTATTCTTCACCTGACATAATTAGGAACATTAAATCCAGACGTTTGAGATGGGCAGGGCATGTAGCACGTATGGGCGAATCCAAAAATGTATATAGAGTGTTAGTTGGGAGACCGGAGGGAAAAAGACCTTTAGGGAGGCCGAGACGTAGATGGGAGGATAATATTAAAATGGATTTGAGGGAGGTGGGGTATGATGATAGAGACTGGATTAATCTTGCACAGGATAGGGACCGCTGGCGGGGTTATGTGAGGGCGGTAATGAACCTTCGGGTTCCTTAAAAGCCATTTGTAAGTAAGTATTATTATTATTATTATTATTATTATTATTATTATTATGTTATCCTTGTTCTAGGCATCCTGAGTATATGAGATTTCAATTTCTGTCTATAATTTTGAATTTCTCTAAAATTGGGTCAGTATTCCCCCCCCCCCCCAAATGCCACCAGGTTGTTATTCGACATTTCTGGTCTCTCCTGGTAATGACTTATTTGTAACCCTCTTCTGAGGTTGGGGTGCCTGGAAGTCGGAATTACACTACCCCGATGATATGACGACTATGAATGTTTAGTGCCAGGAGAGGTCTTAAACCTAGACTAAACGTAATTTCCAGACTATGAACGAACGTAGCAACAATTCCCTTTAAAGAAAAATTCCTGTGTTCTTACCAAGAATCGAACCCGGGACCTCATGAACTGTAGCTAGAAGCTTTGACCACTAGACCATGAGGCTGGTCATGTCAGACAAATTAATAGTACATTATGCAACGAGCCTATAATGATAGTAATTAAGAAGCAAGTATGGATGTTTATGAAACGAGCGCAAGCGAGTTTCATTATATTCATACGAGCGTCTTAATTACCATTATAGGCGAGTTTCATACGACTTTTTATGCTTAACCATATTTCTAACTTCAAATTATTCAGATGTATACATTTTATTTGTATCTGACAAGATCGGAAGTGACCTTGTTCTAGGTCGTGAATTGTGAGATGTGCGCAGACGCGAAAGTATTGATTTTTACCGAGGAACAATAATGTCATTGACCTTGATGTAATCCCGTTAAACTTGATATAACCTTGATTATTGAATTTGACATTGAAAAACGAGATGACAAATTGAACTTATTTGAATATTATTTATAATTAACGCTAATTATTATAGTAACAGAACATAACCTTCTACGACAGTATTGGATTTCCAGCCTCCGTGACTTTTCGCTAATTCTCTTTCGATTGCATATCCGAGAATAATCGATACTTGCGGTTTTATAACGGCACAAAGCTGACTTGTCATTGGCTGAACACCTGTAAGCTGAGTTGTCATTGGCTGAAGACCTGTACTTTAATGAATAGGTGTACTTTAATGACATGCATTAAATGACTGCTACCAGGTGTATAATTACTACATTTCGGCATGGTCGAGCATAAATTAAATTTTAAAATATATATATATATATATATATATATATATATATATATATTGCTATCTCATTACCATGATAACCCTACGGTATATGCATTAATGTAAACAGTTTAAGTTCTCCATGTGAAATCATGAATATAGTAAAATCACAGTCTAGTATATACAGTCACGAAACTTGAGTTGTGAAGGTGCTAGGAACAATTGACTGCGCCAGTACTATTTCGCATTGTCTGTAATGAGGCGATATTAGCGATCCTAGTGGTTAGCAACTATGTATGGATGCATATTTACTATGTATTGGCCTTAGTGACTGTATATACTAGACTGTGGTAAAACATTACAGGAATATAGTGGTTTATTTAGAAAAAGAAGGATAACTTATTGTTGCTCCGAAAAGTAGAGTCTGTATTTCATACACTATTCTAATTGCAAAAGTTAATGAGAAGAAAAACTGAGTGAAAATAAAGCAATGGTGGAATAAAAGGCACATAAATCGTAGGACTATGAGAAAACTTCTTTCACGACTTCAGCAAAAGCGTACAGTAGTGGCAAAAAAAAACGGGACTGACCCTTGTAGCTGATTTCAGAGCCTTGTTCACTCCAGAGCACGATAGACTGGTAACTAAGACTTTCGTGATTCGAATCCTGCCTGGAAAGGAAATTTTTTTTTTGTTCCTTATTCAAATTTATTACCAATACTTTTCGATTGCAGAGATATTTTACTACTTAATTAAATTATTATTCCCAGAAAAAAATTGTTACCAGCAATCGAAAAATATTGGTAAACATTACGTATGTATCAGTTATAATTTAAATTCTCCTTGAATCCATATAATTATTATTTTGTAATTGTCATAACTTGAACTTCGTTGTGTATATCATAAAAAAACTATTAAATATGCATGCAATTATGATATTTTAAAATTAAAAATACGCCAATAAATAAACCTGGATACTAAACGAGTATAAACATAATTTCTTCCTTATAAGTACACGCAGATGCGGTTTGGCTTCCTAAGTTCAGCGATGAATTACTAATCATGACAAACACTTGACTGTTGTTCCTCAAGATGATTTTGTCTATAGTAAAAAAATTATGTGTTGTATAAGGAATATACTGGCACGTAGAATACGTCATCCAGTTTCGAGAATGAAACTACAGTTGTGGTAGTTCGAGTGTTTTATTTTTGTTTTGTTTACAAATGGAAAGTATGAATCTATGATCAGAAAAGTAATAAAGGCATGCAATATATTGTTGTGCGATATCGAGCGTATTTGCTTGTTTTCCGCACAGAACCAATACGCGGTAAGTGTGAAATACCACATTCAGTATTCCCAACGTAACACACATAACAATTTCCCTCTTCTTACCGCTTAAGCGCGACATTCATTTTACTGCTTTAGGCTTTTAACATATTATTTTTAGAGACGTTTAACATAGTAATAATTATAAATTGGAAACTTACCACTGCAATTTCACCTGAATTGCAATGTTAATTATTGTTTTTAAATATTTGCAAAAATTAAGTAAAGTCTACTACTCCACGAAACTTATTGCATTCCTGATACAAGTAACATTAAGGAAGCCGTGAAAAAACCAACGAGATTCCAGATGCCGATGTTATTACTGCAATATGTTATATAAATAATATTGTTAAAATATTAAAATGAAAAATAAATCATTACATAACCTTACCATTTGTGTTAAGTTCGCATTTATAGACTGGGGGAAAAAAAAAAGACAGACGTATATCACGGCCTGCTGGAGTATAGTAAACATAGAAAACATTTTAAAGCAACAATGTTGAAGATAGATATTTTTGTTTTGCAAATTTGCCGTCATTGAACAGAAACCAAGATGGAGATTTCATTGCAACTAATTAGAAATTCGTCTTTCAGGTATGTAATAAACGATCTTCGCACAAAATAATGTACGATACACGAGCGGTATGTTTTCTTTCAATTCTCGCAAATTAAAAAAGCTCAACTACGTTTCGCTTTTTCAAACTTTTCCTCGAACATGAAAACTTCAACATACCGCTCTTGTAACGCATATTACTATTATGTTCATATGAAGCGACATTTCGGAATTTGTCCCAGCTCACAACAAATTTTTCATTATGGTTCACTCGAAGTTTATCGCACATGTCTATTATCACTTTAATATTGCAGAACTCGCAATTACAAATCAGACGAGTGATCGCACACCTCTGTAGCTGCTAAATTTTATTTGCAACTTGGATGTCCTCATGCCTATAGCGAAGGGATATGAGTGATTCTACAATTAGGGGACAGTTTCATGTCTCAGCTCCGTAAAACTGTTTACTGTGCTGGAAGAGAAATTTCAAACAATTTTCCATAAAGAAGGGCTACACCTCTTCAGTTTCCATTAAGTTGTCTTGGAAAATTACTGCAAAATAGGAAGGAAAATAGTAATATACGTTACAAGAGCGGTATGTTGACGTTTTCATGGTCGAGGAAAAGATTGAAAAAGCGAAACGTAGTTGAGCTTTTTTAATTTCCGAGAACATGAAAACAAACATACCGCTCGTGTATCGTACATTATTTTGTGCGAAGATCGTTTATCATATACCTGAAAGATGAATTTCTAATTAGTTGCAATGAAATCTCCATCTTGGTTTCTGTTTAATGACGGAAACTTCGGAAAACCAAAATATTTTTCTTCAACATTGTTGCTATAAAATGTTTTCTGTGTTTACTATACTCCAGCAGGCCGTGATATACGTCTGTCTTTTTTTTTCCCCAGTCTATAAATGCGAACTTAACACAAATGGTAAGGTTATGTAATGATTTATTTTTCATTTTAATATATTAACAATATTATTTATATAACATATTGCAGTAATAATATCGGCATCTGGAATCTTGTTGATTTTTTCACGGCTTCCTTAATGTTACTTGTATCAGGAATGCAATAAGTTTCGTGGAGTAGTAGACTTTACTTAATTTTTGCAAATATTTAAAAACAATAATTAACATTGCAATTCAGGTGAAATTGCAGTGGTAAGTTTCCAATTTATAATTATTACTATGTTAAACGTCTCTAAAAATAATATGTTAAAAGACTAAAGCAGTAAAATGAATGTCGCGCTTAAGCGGTAAGAAGAGGGAAATTGTTATGTGTGTTACGTTGGGAATACTGACTGTGGTATTTCACACTTACCGCGTATTGGTTCTGTGCGGAAAACAAGCAAATACGCACGATCTCGCACAAAACTGTTTACTGTGTTGGAAGAGAAATTTATCTTGGAAAATTACTGCAAAATAGGAAGGAAAACAGAATTATACAGGGTGATTCACAAGGATTTACCGCCCCCTACGGAGCTTATTTCTGAAGAAATTCTGACCAAAAAATGTCATATAAACATTTGTCCTAATCTCAATATTTTCAGAGTTACACTAATATGAAGTTGTTTGTAAAATATCATTATTCTTGAGTTCTAAAGTAAAAGAATATTATAGATAAAGAATGAACTATTCAGGAGTATCATTTCTTTAATTAGATAATAAGCTGAAGCTGAAAATGTGTTGTGAATTCCATAGTTGCTTCGTACAGAATTTTTTTTTTTTTCCGATTTTTAATCACAAAATTACATTTTATTACGCATTTATCACAACAATTGTTACAAATCACGCCGCTCTTGTAAGTTCTTCAGGACTGTACATTAGGATGCATAATTAATCTGTAAAGAATCAAGTTCCTAAAGTCGTATGATTTGTAACAATGTTTGTGGTAAGTGCGTAAAAATTATGCAATTTTTAGTTACAAATTAAAAAACAAAATCTGTACAAAGCAATTAACAACATATTTTTATCTTCAGAACACTAGCCAATTAAAGAAATGATACTTCTGAATACTTTATTCTCTATTTGTAATTTTTTACTCTTAAAACTAAAGAAAAAAGGTATTTTACTAACAATTACTTCGAATTAGTGTAATTCTAAAAATATTGAGATTAGGGCACATTGTTTATACGACATTTCTTGCTCAGAATGTCTTCGGAAATAAGCTCCGTAAGGGACGGTAAATCCTCGTGAATCACCCTGTATATGCAATTTGTCACTATAGTCGCGACGTTGTTATTCCCGGTGTGACTCCTCCTCTTTTCTTACGTCTTAGGAAGTGAAGGCTCTATAAATTCTAGGTAGGTAGTATCGTTCGCCATTTTTGTTCTTTCGTTGCCGAGCTACCATACGAGGAATCTATTTGCCACACCGTTAAACATTATCATGTCGTAGCTCCTATGATAATAAATCAAACGCACTGTAATTCAGCAAATAATTGAGCGGCAAATAACGTCTTCGTGTGCTTTCTGCGAACGTCAACGAAAGAGCCAAAATGGCGGGCGATTTTATTAAGTATTTATCGAGCCTTAAGAAATGAATAACGTCTTCCTCAGCGAATCACAAGACGCACACGTTTAAATGTAGCCGACCTGCAACGCGATTGGCTGCCGGAAATTCGAGCGACGGGACTATAACATGGATGTCCCTCATATGGCCTGTTGAAGATCAAATAAAATAATTTCCCAAATGTCATGCTATTTTTCTGAACTAAAAGTATGTTTAGGCCTACATCAATATAGATATAATAATTTAATTAATATTTGTTATAGAGAATAATTTTTCCATCAATGAAAGAGCAATGAGGGGCTGTTAAACGTTGTCCCCCAAAGTTCTATGTCTTTAGCATGGATGAACTTAACTTCACCATAGGAAGGAAGGAACTTCTTTTTGTTTGGTTATTAGTATGTGTGGTAGCGCTGATCCAAGCTACAGTGACTGGCAGTTTGTTGTGGATAAAAATGTATAAGATACTTCTAGGCGTAAAAATTACGAATTAAATGCAATTGGAATTTCACAAACACACATTAACCGAAATATTTAGATATACGAAACTTTGGCGTCCCTTACAACTATCCGTTTGCAACATGACGTAATTTTTACAAGCACCCGAACGTCCTAAGAGGATTTATTCCGTTGACGTAATGCAAACTACAACCTGTTATGTTAATCTGCGTAACACTGACGATTATTTCAGACGATTACAAAGAGATTCTTGAATCTCTGTTAATAGTTACAATAAGGAAAATAAACAGAGAATTGTGCTTCTAAACATAGCCGTAAGATCGAGGGGAAGTAGTGAAGCATATACAGAAAACAGAAGTTGAAAGCATTTATGATAAAAGACGTAGTTTAATTATAATGCAGATGAGGCAAGAAAATGTAATAAAAAATCATTCAGGTAATAATGGTACACAAGGATTAGTGTTGCAATGATTATTTCACTTACGTTATATTACCCCACTTTCTACCAATAACAGTAGAGAATGCCTCAGATATAAACCAATCACAGCCGTGATTCTTTATAAAATTATCACAACCTCAGGTTCACCTTTATCGTTTTGGGCTTTAACTGATTCAACCTTTTGGTTGAACAGGCGTAACTAAGATTTAGTATGCACTGCAACGTGGCGACAATGGTCGTATCGTTTTGGCCAAGCGTCGAATGATCAAATTAATTAAAAGATTTAAAATTGCAAACTCACAAAACACAGAGACAGATAGAAAATATGATTGTGGAGTCAGTTTTGACAGTTTTGTGAAGTGCGTGGTTATGAAATGAAAAGGGAAACACTAAATTAACAGATTGGAAACATAATACTGAATTAATATTTATTAAATACAAATTAATTTCCACCTTGTGGTAGTTACAGGAAAAACAGAGATATATAAAGACAAGACAAACAATTTGGTGTATTAAGATACTTACTTATTTAATTACTTACTTACTGCCTTTAAGGAACCCGGAGGTTCATTGCTGCCCTCACATAAGCCCGCCATCGGTCCCTATCCTGTGCAAGATTAATCCAGTCTCTATCATCATATCCCACTTCCCTCAAATCAGTTTTAATATTATCCTTCCATATACGTCTCGGCCTCCCCAAAGGTCTTTTTCCCTCCGGCCTCCCAACTAACACTCTGTATGGATTTCTGGATTCGCCCATACGTGCTACATGCCCTGCCCATCTCAAACGTCTGGATTTAATGTTCCTATTAATTTGTATTCACGTAAATATAAATCTAAAATATCAGACAAGATATGCTTGACAGAACCTAAATGTACCACAAGTGTAGCTTATAATCAAGTAGAACCTCTGTCCAAGACTTTATAACAAGAGAATAGCTATTGTTGCTATTGTTCTTATACTGGTTGAGTGGAAGAGAAGGCTTTATGACCTTAACTCCGCCAAAATGAATGAATGAATGAATGAATGAATGAATGAATGAATGAATGAATGAATGAATTAATTAATTAATTAATACATAAATAAATACATCAATAAATAAATACACAAATACATATATGCATAAATAAATAAATACATACATAAAAAATAAATAAAGAAATGAATACATGAATAAATGAGTAAATGAATACATAAATAAATGAATGAATAAATAAGTAAATAAATAAATAATAAATCAGTAAATAAATAAGTAAATAGCTAAATTACCAAAGATTCAATTTGCTAATGTGAATGAATGAATGAATGAATGAATGAATGAATGAATGAATGAATGAATGAATGAATGAATGAATGAATGAATGAATGAATGAATACACAAATAAATAAATACATCAATAAATAAACAAATACACAAATATATATATATATATAGAGAGAGAGAGAGAGAGATATACATATATATAAAAAATAAGTACATACATAAAAATAAATAAAGAAATGAGTACATGAATAAATGAGTAAATGAATACATGAATAAATGAATGAATAAATAAGTAAATAAATAAATAATAAATAAGTAAATAGCTAAATTATACAAAGATTCAATTTGTGAATGAATGAATGAATGAATGAATGAATGAATGAATGAATACATAAATAAATAAATAAATATATATACATCAACAAATACACAAATATATATATACATAAATAAATACATATATAAAAATAAAAATTATTATTAAAATTATTCTTATTATATTTACCCCTTAATGAGTAAATGAATACATGAATAAATGAATGAATAAATAAGTAAATAATAAATAAGTAAATAAATAAGTAAATAGCTAAATTACCAAAGATTCAATTTGTTAATGTGAATGAATGAGTGAATGAATGAATGAATGAATGAATGAATGAATGAATGAATGAATGAATGAATGAATGACTACATAAATAAATAAATACACCAACAAATACACAAATATATATATACATAAATACATACATAAAAATAAAAATTATTATTAAAATTATTCTTATTATATTTACCCCTTAGCGTTAGGACAGCAGTGAAAAACGGTTGCAAATCCGAAGAAAACCTGACCCCCACACTTGTGGAAACTATTAACACAGCAAATATGGTGCTAGAATAAGGAAACTTGTAACTATTCTGAAGAAACTTCTCCCGAAGCTAACCAGGGGACAGAATGGTGGTATGAGAGACGCAAGGGAAATCGATGTCCTCTTAGAAAAACTGCCTTAAAACAATTCTGTGCAATAGGAATATCCCATGATCTCGCCCTGTTTTAGAACTCGGTTTCCTCCGGTGAGAATCTGTCAGCTCACTGAGCTACGGCCGCCTCGCAAGCCGGTGATATTCGGATGATGATGCAGTTAAAACTGTGGGTAAGTGGCAGCAATTACCGCGCTATGGCCGTCATATATAATTGCCGGACTTTAATACTTTTCGGAACTAATTGGGTTCACAAGGAGCGAAATCTGCAAGGAGTAATTAGGGCCTGCCTAATGCCTCTCAATTAGTAGCAATGACAAAGACCATTAAACAAACAAGTTTGCTCAGCCATGTTTACGACTTCGGTCAGGGCATCGCACAAGAAAGAATTCTCATTCTTCAACTCTGCAGTCTGTGCCTACTTCTACAACCCTTTGCTTTCCCTGTCATTCATTACTTAAATATTGTACTTGTATCTGTCTTTGTACCATTCTTCACTCTTTCGTCGAACGGTGCAGTCGTTCGTCTTCACTCTCTTCCCCTCGTCTTCGTTCATTCATTCGTCAGTATACACAATAATTTTATTCATCCATCCGTTCAAACATTTGTCCATTCATACGCCCATTGCTTTGTTTAATTATTCTTCCATTCGTACGCTCGCCCCTCTAAACTCATTCATTCGTCCGATTATACACTCATGCTTCATTTGCACATTCACACTTTGTTCTGTGTATATACGCTCACTCCTTCGTCCTTTATTACACTACTTACGTTCGTACACTCATACTTTTCTGCGTACATAATTCACTCCTTCACCCGTTATTACACTCCCTCGTCCGTTCGTACGCTCATAATTTCGTCCTACATTCACTCATTCCTTCACCCTTTATTCCTACGTACGTGCATTCACTCCTTCACCTGTTATTACACTCATTCGACCGTTCGTACACTCATCATTTCTTCCTGCATACACTCACTCCTTCATCCGTTATTACACTCCTTCGACCGTTCGTACACTCATCATTTCATCCTACATACACTCACTCCTTCATCCGTTATTACACTCCTTCGACCGTTCGTACACTCATTTCGTCCTACATACACTCACTCCTTCATCCGTTATTACACTCCTTCGACCGTTCGTACACTCATTTCACCCTACATACACTCACTCCTTCATCCGTTATTACACTCCTTCGACCGTTCGTACACTCATCATCTCTTCCTACATACACTCACTCCTTCACCCGTTATTACACTCCTTCGACCGTTCGTACACTCATCATTTCTTCCTACATACACTCACTCCTTCACCCGTTATTACACTCCTTCGACTGTTCGTACACTCATCATTTCTTCCTACATACACTCACTCCTTCACCCGTTATTACACTCCTTCGACCGTTCGTATACTCATCATTTCTTCCTACATACACTCACTCCTTCACCCGTTATTACACTCCTTCGACCGTTCGTATACTCATCATTTCTTCCTACATACACTCACTCCTTCACCCGTTATTACACTCCTTCGACCGTTCGTATACTCATCATTTCTTCCTACATACACTCACTCCTTCACCCGTTATTACACTCCTTCGACCGTTCGTATACTCATCATTTCTTCCTACATACACTCACTCCTTCACCCGTTATTACACTCCTTCGACTGTTCGTACACTCATCATTTCTTCCTACATACACTCACTCCTTCACCCGTTATTACACTCCTTCGACCGTTCGTACACTCATAATTTCGTCCTACATTCACTCATTCCTTCACCCTTTATTCCTACGTACGTGCATTCACTGTTTCACCCGTTATTACACTCATTCGACCGTTCGTACACTCATCATTTCTTCCTACATACACTCACTCCTTCACCCGTTATTACACTCCTTCGACCGTTCGTATACTCATCATTTCTTCCTACATACACTCACTCCTTCACCCGTTATTACACTCCTTCGACCGTTCGTATACTCATCATTTCTTCCTACATACACTCACTCCTTCACCCGTTATTACACTCCTTCGACCGTTCGTATACTCATCATTTCTTCCTACATACACTCACTCCTTCACCCGTTATTACACTCCTTCGACCGTTCGTATACTCATCATTTCTTCCTACATACACTCACTCCTTCACCCGTTATTACACTCCTTCGACCGTTCGTATACTCATCATTTCTTCCTACATACACTCACTCCTTCACCCGTTATTACACTCCTTCGACTGTTCGTACACTCATCATTTCTTCCTACATACACTCACTCCTTCACCCGTTATTACACTCCTTCGACCGTTCGTATACTCATCATTTCTTCCTACATACACTCACTCCTTCACCCGTTATTACACTCCTTCGACCGTTCGTATACTCATCATTTCTTCCTACATACACTCACTCCTTCACCCGTTATTACACTCCTTCGACCGTTCGTATACTCATCATTTCTTCCTACATACACTCACTCCTTCACCCGTTATTACACTCCTTCGACCGTTCGTATACTCATCATTTCTTCCTACATACACTCACTCCTTCACCCGTTATTACACTCCTTCGACTTTTCGTACACTCATCATTTCTTCCTACATACACTCACTCCTTCACCCGTTATTACACTCCTTCGACCGTTCGTACACTCATAATTTCGTCCTACATTCACTCATTCCTTCACCCTTTATTCCTACGTACGTGCATTCACTGTTTCACCCGTTATTACACTCATTCGACCGTTCGTACACTCATCATTTATTCCTACATACACTCACTCCTTCACACGTTATTACACTCTTTCGTCCGTTTGTACATTCATTCTTTCGTTCATTTATATAATCAGTAATCACTAATCCTTTTATACACTCAGTCGTTCACTCTTACACTAATTAATTTGTGCTTACACTTTTTTATCAATAAACTCATTCATTCATTTTAACATGTATTCTTTCATTTAACATGTATTCTTTCATTGTTCATTCACTCATCCGTTAATACATCCATCCATCGTTCGTTTATTCACATATTAATTTGTATATTTATTAATTTGTTTATTTCTTCTCACACAGAAGTTGCAAAACTCGTCTTGTCGTAAAATCACTCATCCGTTATCACACTCACAATACATTCGTACACTCGCAGACACGTTTTACACTCACATGTATGTCCATACACTCACTCAAAGATCCGTTATCGTCTTATACAGTGTCTATCAGTCTTATTCGTACAGGTGAAAATATGTAACAACTTTGGTGATAAAAGACACATGAAATGAAAGTATTACATTTCTCTTTGAAAATTCTGTTCAGTAGCATTATGAATACAAATAAAACAAAAAGTAAATACCATAAACACGTAAATAAACGAAATTTAACAAAATATATAATTTCTCTACCTGTCATTTGTATTCTTACAGTTAGTAACAAAATTAAATAACTATACATAAATAACATAAACAATTACGTTCTAATACCTAGTTGCTTATCCTCTGGCTTTGATCACGGCCTGACACCTTCTCTGCATGGAATGTACCAACGTTTTGCATTGCTGCGGGGTGAAATTTCGCCATTCTTCCAGCACAAAAGTTTTGAGATGGTTCTTTGGACGAAATTGTATTTTTAAGTATATTTTCCTTAAGTTTGGACCACAAATGCTTGATGGGATTCAGATCAGGTGATTGAGGAGTAGTATGGAGTTGTTTCGGAACGTTCCATATCAACCAGTGTTTGTTCATTTCTGCCGTATGTTTGCTGTCGTTGTCTTGTTGGAAAATGTAGACAGACGGCAAATCCATTTTATTACACTTTCCTTGACATTATTTTTCAAGATGTTGTTATAGACTACATTGTCCATAATTGCATCAATTGAGTCGATGTTACTCACGCCTTTCGAGGACTTATAGCACCAAATCATTATGACGCCACCTCCATGTTTCACAGTGGGAAGATTGTTATCCACTTTATCGGTCTCATTCTTCTTTTTCCACACTCTATGGGCACCATCGGATCCGAAAAGATTAATCTTGTTCTCATCACTGTCCCAAAATTCTTGCTCCTAATTTACATGAACTTTAGGAAATTTAATTCTTGAAGCTCGATTTTTTCTACTTACAAAGGGCCTTCTTCTTATCATTCTACCATGAAATCCATATTTATATAGGATACGTCGCACCGTTGTTACACTAACAGTCTTCCTTGTGGTTTTTGTCATGAGAGAACGTGGTTTCGCCACACTTAACCGTGGATTTGATTTTATCTGTCTTATTTTAAACCTTTTTCCCCTCTCATTTAGTATATTTTCTTTTGGTTTTCTCTTCTGATTTGCAGTAAATCCACGGTATTTGAATTTATTAACCACGTATTGTATCGTGGAATGACTTTTGTTTACTATATTGCCTATTTTCCGTAAAGAATAACCTTCAAGAGCCAGTCTAACTATCGTATTCTTTAGCTCGGCACAGAGTTCCTTCGACTTGCCTATTTTGAACAGAACTGACTGCTGAAGCAAAACAAACCCCAGAGCACGCGGTAATGCACACTCGCTGTTACCATTAAGGCACGGCAGCCCCAAATAAGTCAAAATTACTCAAGTGTACGAATATAAATGACATACAGTTTTACTTTCAAAGTAATGTATTTATTAATATTTTTGTTAATTAGAGCTTAAAATAAAAACTGGTTGTAAATTAACGTTCTAAGAAATGGTTTTAAAGCATGGTAAACTACTATTAGTATATGAGTATAATTATTTTGTACATAATGTTGTCTTATTAGTTTAAATTAGATATGTACGAATAACGATGATAGACACTGTATTAATTCGTTGCGTACACTCACACATTCGTTTTTACACTCGTATACGTTCTTATTCTCCTTATTCGTTCGTACATTTATATCCACTCATTTCTAATAATTAATTCATTAATTTTTACGTTTTATACTTCTTTCTTTTGTCCATTATTGCAGAGGATGGAGTTTTTCTCTTCAGGTAGGCTACACTCATAATAACAAGAACAGACCGAACAAAGCTTCCACCTGTATCATCCCTTCGGCGACCGGTTTGCAGCTCAAGAGGAAAACAAAAAACATTTCCACTTAACATTCCTTGAATAGATTTCAGTAAATGGTCGCACAACAACACGGAAATGAGGGGCATCTGACGAAATCTCGACCCGGCTCGTGAGTCTAACAAGACTGACAATAGAAA
The DNA here is from genome assembly GCF_040183065.1 of Periplaneta americana. Lineage (NCBI taxonomy): Eukaryota > Metazoa > Arthropoda > Insecta > Blattodea > Blattidae > Periplaneta > Periplaneta americana. The sequence continues at coordinate 12,811,738 of NC_091131.1, read as the reverse complement.
GGCCAGCAGATCACGAGAGCAGGTCCGATAAATTATTTCACATTTACATGATCACGCAGTTTTATATATAAAAAAGAAAAGTTTGTGTTTACCAATAATGCCGGAGCACAACGAAGCAGGTCGCGGTAATCAATTAATCATGATGATATGCATGAGCGAACTGTAACCCCGGGCAGGCACGGGTGTAACATAACATTACGAGTTCGCTTACGTAACAAGATTAACTTCGGAAATTATGGTTTTAGTTGCTCACAAGACGAAGTTGATATTTCGAGGGGAAGTTTGCATTTGTATGATACTATTAGTAGTACTTGTATTAGTAATACAGTAATACTAATAATAATAATAATAATAATAATAATAATAATAATAATAATAATATTACCGGTTGTTCTGTATGGTTGTGAAACTTGGACTCTCACTCTGAGAGAGGAACATAGGTTAAGGGTCTTTGAGAATAAGGTGCTTAGGAAAATATTTGGTGCTAAGAGGGATGAAGTTACAGGAGAATGGAGAAAGTTACACAACACAGAACTGCACGCATTGTATTCTTCACCTGACATAATTAGGAGCATTAAATCCAGACGTTTGAGATGGTCAGGGCATGTAGCACGTATGGGCGAATCCAGAAATGCATATAGAGTGTTAGTTGGTAGGCCGGAGGGAAAAAGACCTTTGGGAAGGCCGAGACGTAGATGGGAGGATAATATTAAAATGGATTTGAGGCAGGTGGGGTATGATGATAGAGAATGTATTAATCTTGCTCAGGATAGGGACCGATGGTGGGCTTATGTGAGGGCGGCAATGAACCTTCGGGTTCCTTAAAAGCCATTTGTAAGTAATAATAATAATAATAATAATAATAATAATAATAATAATAACATACTTAGCCTACTTACTGGCTTTTAAGGAACCCGCAGGTTCATTCCCGCCCTCACATAAGCCTGCCATTGGCTCCTATCCTGAACAAGATTAATCCATTCTCTATCATCATATTCCCACCTCCCTCAAATCCATTTTAATATTATCTTCCCATCTACTTCTCGGCCTCCCTAAATGTCTTTTTCCCTCCGGCCTCCCAACCAACATTCTATATGCATTTCTGGATTCGCCCATACGTGCTATATGCCCTACCCATCTCAAACGTCTGAATTTAATGTTCCTAATTACGTCTGGTGAAGAATATAATGCGTGCAGTTCTGTGTTGTGTAACTTTCTCCATTCTCCTGTAACTTCATCCCTCTTAGCCCCAAATATTTTCCTAAGCATCTTATTCTCGAACATCCTTAACCTATGTTCCTCTCTCAAAGTGAGAGTCCAATTTTCACAACCATAAAGAACAACCGGTAATATAACTGCTTTATAAATTCTAACTTTCAGATTTTTTGACAGCAGACTGGATGATAAAAGCTTCTCAACCGAATAATAATAGGCATTTCCTATATTTATTCTGTGTTTAATTTCCTGCCGAGTATCATTTATTTTGTTACTGTTGGTCCGAGGTATTTGAATTTTTCAACCTCTTCAAAGGATAAATTTCCAATTTTTATATTTCCATTTCGTACAATATTCTCGTCACGAGAAATAATAATAATAATAATAATAATAATAATAATAATAATAATAATAATCATCATCATCATCAGCATCATCATCCGTGGAGCTACAGCCTTTTAAGGGTCCAGACCGACCACCTGGCTGCTGGCCTAATGGTGATATGTCGAAGCAGAGTTGGACGATCATCCAACCAGAATGGGAATATACTGAAGATAGCACGATGATCCCTCAGCCGTTATAGCTGGCGTCTGAAACCGGATTTCGCTACCTATCGTAGCTCCCCAAGTGCATCAGGATGGTGGGTGGGCACCGGTTCCATACACTGTTGAAATGTCATTAGAATTTCTTTTCTCCATGAGGACTCGAACCAGCGCACATTCCGTAACGCAAGTCCTAGGCAGGACGCCCTAGACCACGACGCTCTTTAAGGGCCCAGGCCAACCAGTCGGCTGCTACACTTTGCAGCTTGAAAGGGCCGACAGGATACACGTAAATGAATAGAAAACCTATATTACGTTTTGTGATTAAATGCACGGTTAATTAGAAAATTAAGTTTGAAGTTTGAGCAATCCGGCAACATCGCCGCTAACACACTCTACTCGTGATACAGATGTAAGGGGTCAATGCACTCTCCGTACGTAAGCTGCATTCTGCCGAGACGTTGCCACTCACCCGTTCCGTGCAATGGCTTGAATTTGGATTTTTTAAATTAAATTTACACGAAAACCGTTCACGCTATTTAAATAATGCCAGAAGGATAAATTATTCTTTATTAGATTCCCTAACGATATGGATAAAAATCAAGATCCTACTCGCAATAGTTACCCAATAAAGGACTTGGGAAAAACATTTTTTTTTCTGAAAAAACTATGAAATTTCCACCAATATGATATTATAGTTTTTTGTTACATACTGTACAACATGAGTTATTCACTCTGGAAATCTATAAGGCTATTTCGCTTCCACCCTATTATATATATATATATATATATATACATATATATATATATATATATATATATATATATATATATACTAGCCGTACCCGTGCGCTCCGCTGCACCCGTTAGAAATAAATATAAAGTAATTATATAATTAAAATAGGACATTTTATCCAGGCAACATTCGTGTTTGATAGAAGGATAAATCGTTTATTATGTTACTTAATTTAAATTGAATTAAAAAATTAAAATGCGATCATTTTGATCCAGAGACCACTCATTTGGTCATAAAAATTAGTTTAGGAAATACAGGAAAGGAATATACAGAATAGCCTATCAAGTTTTCTGTGCATAAGAATCTATTTTAATCTTACCTGTCCTCGATTCACTCAGAAGTTACTGTGATAACATTATAGCATTATATCCATCTAGAGAAACTACACTTTCCAATGGTGAATTAATAATTAATTATACAAATCGGTTAATTTAGCTTCCGATATTACTTCATAGAAACGCAGAAACATTATCTGTAGGCTATCTTTCATAGCTTTCGATTGTTGCTGTCCAAGGCCCCTTATAGACGAAGTCATTTGTTCTTAATTCATTGCACCGTCTTAGATGGCGTTATTTTAATTTTAAAACTCATTTATCTCATTAAATATCAGTCCTATCAAAACTTTGTAAAGAATAAAACTTATCGGAAATCATTTTTAAAGAAACTTTTGTTATGTAACATTTTTCACAAGTGAGATATTTCGATTTATTTAATTCAGGCACCCTTATAACCCCCCTTTTAAATGAAGTATTTTGAATGCCATATAGCCTAAAATCTAAGTTACAACGAACTTAATTTATATTCCAATTTTCATCGAAATGCGTCCAGCCATTATCGCGTGAAAAGGTAACAAACATACAGACAGACATACAAACAAAAATTTCAAAAATGCGATTTTCGGTTTCAGGGTGGTTAATTATATATGTTAGGACCAATTATTTTTGGAAAATCGAAAATTACCAGAAAAATTTCGGCTACAGATTTATTATTAGTACATATATATATATATATATATATATATATATATATATAAAATGCTTCCTTACTTACAAATGGTTTTAAAGAACCTGGAGGTTCATTGCCGCCCTCACATAAGCCCGCCTTCGGTCCCTATCCTAAGCAAAATTAATCCAGTCTCTACCATCATATCCCACTTCCCTCAAATCCATTTTAATATCATCCTCCCATCTACGTCTCAGTCTCCCCAAAGGTCTTTTTCCCTCCGGTTATTACGACAATGCTATATCGATGGCTGAAAACCAGACTGTTCTAAGTCCAACTTTTGTTGTGTTCCAGTTCTTGTTTGCATATGAGGGGTTCACAACCAGAGTGGACCAATTCCTTCTGGAATAGTTCTGAGATATTGAGTCTTAAAGTTCCTGGCTCAAGCTTAGCAACCTTCACCTTCCGTAGGAAATGCTGCCCTCTGTGGAGTAACAAATGAGTTACGGACTTTGTTTGTTATGGCAATGAATAAATCTAAGTTTTCTTCATCCGAGATTGTATTAATCCACAAACTGACCACTGGTGGACTTGGTCCACTATGGTTGTGAGTCCCTCATATATGAATCGAACAAAATTGTAAATATTCCTCTCCATAAACTTGGTATGAAGCTGTTCCAAATTGTTTCATGAAGCTATGAATCTCAGGTGCTTAAAAAAGCTCTCCTGAAAAAAAAATAGTAAAATGGACTTGGAATAGTCTGGTTCTAGGCCATCGATGTGGAAAATTATCGTGCAGCTCTACCAAACTAAAATGTCACGAGCCGCCACTGAACATGAAGTACGAGAACTCGAGTAACAGTGTACTATTAATTAGCCTGGAAAACAAAGTAGTGGTCAGTGTGTTGTGAACCTCCTACGAGCCTACTACTGCTCAACGGGAGACTCATCGAAGCCACGGTAGAGTTGGCCATGGAAGAAGAGGCGATCTGCACGTTCTCCCTGGACAAACTAGAAAAGTGGCAGAATCCCCTCGATGTGGGATCACTAAGACCAAGCTAGGACAATACTTCCACAACGGACATTCATTCCACAGGCGGGACTTGAAGCCGTAACCTTCCTTGCACTATTGAACCGTAATCTCAACCCACATATGAACATGGTCAGGAAGTTTAACGGTTACTCCATAATGATGTTTTACTTTGCCTCTGCAACATTTTGGCGTTTAGATTACGTAGGTATAACAAAAGAGCATCGCATCAGGAAACAAATGGCTATCGGCTCTCAAATCAACATGTCACGCTCCGTCTAGCGAACGGAACACACAACTCATCGAACTGCGATCGTATGAAATGTTGAAAGCGAAATTTATGGATGATTTAATACCGTCCAGAATAGACTTGTGATTAATTCCGCAACTTCATGAATTCTGTGCATGTTTCATCACGACATCCGTCACGAGATCTTTCGGATCTCGAGCATAAGCAAACAAAATGGATTCCTGCCTCCCACAACAAGCAAAATGTAGTTAGCAGTATGGAAATTGTTCTCGCCGCTGGAAAAGCTAACTATATTTTAGACAAACTTGTAAACATGGTATCATCTGTAATAATATTCACCTATGTTTGTTCTGTTGGTTTTTCAAAGACATCCTTCACAAAGTTTACAATTAACTTTAGAGGGGTATTTGAATTTTCTTTCTTATAAGAAATTTGCTTCATACAATAAAATTTAATCATGTAGTATTCGTAAACTGGGCTGCAAAAGAAATTCCGATACGAAATTATATTGTCTTATGAGGACTTTAGCAAACATGAAGAGGTGGAAAGCTATTTTCCCGAGATTCATTTTTTAAAAACATGTAAATACAACTTTTATAACATATTCATGTTATTATTTAATATGAAATAATTTTAAATTATTGATATATTTTTATTTTACAACATTAATAAGAATGCTACACGAAAATAGTGAAACTAGTTTACATGGTATTCCACAGCCTTCCTTATTGTTATTATTTATGGGTGCTGTCATTGTTACAATCGATATAATTATACGGCCAATTACGTTTCATATTGTATTAAGAACACGTAAAAATCAATATGAAGTCTATGCATAATCGATTGTGCTAAATATCGACCTTTGGCATCACAAGAGACTTCGTCCTTAAGTTTGTATGTTTGTACTAACATCATGTGATTGAAACAAGCATTAAGAACATGTAAAAATTCATATAAAGTCTAGAGCTAATCGATAGTGCTAAATATCGACCTTTGTCGGAACAAGAGACTTCGTCCTTTAGTTTGTATGTTCTAAATATCGACCTTTGTCGGAACACGAGACTTCGTCCTTTAGTTTGTATGTTTATACTAACATCACGTGATTGAAACAGGCATTAAGAACACGTAAAAATCCATATAAAGTCTAGAGCTAATCGATAGTGCTAAATATCGACTTTTGTCGGAACAAGAGACTTCGTCCTTTAGTTTGTATGTTTATACTAACATCACGTGATTGAAACAGGCAATAAGAACACGTAAAAATCCATATAAAGTCTAGAGCCAATCGATAGTGCTAAATATCGACCTTTGTCGGAATAAGAGACTTCGTCCTTTAGTTTGTATGTTCTAAATATCGACTTTGTCGGAACACGAGATTCCGTCCTTAGTTTGTATGTTTATACTAACATCACGTGATTGAAACAGGCATTAAGAACACGTAAAAATCCATATAAAGTCTACAGCCAATCGATAGTGCTAAAGTCGACCTTTGTCTGAACAAGAGACTTCGCCCATAAGATTGTATGGTTTCTGTTAACATCACGTGATTGAAACAGGCATTAACAAAAAAAAAAGATATCAATTTTACTATAATTTTTTTAAATTTGACAGTTTTTGTATATTGTTACTATCAATTGTGGTAAATAATTTAACATAAAATTGTACAGAGTCATTAATATAAAACTAACACAGTTCTTTCTTTCTTTCTTTATTTCAAAGCGAATGATGCTAGCCACAATTTGTTATACCTGAAATGTAGAGCAACTTTGGTAGATTACTAACCTCTATAGCAAATGTTGAAAACTCTTTATTTATTCGGCTGGAAATTCACTTAATGACCAGTGTTTAACATCAAATTAAGCAGGAGTTTCGATTCCCTGTCATGAGATGCGCAGATGTTTATTCTTTATTCCTTATTGTTGGCAGTTTTCGACATTTTGTTTTAGTCACTGAAAATGCAGTACACATTAAACCAACGGCTCTTCCTTGTGAAGCAATACTGGATTACGAATTAAATTACAGCTACTCAAAGGGCATACCAGAGAGAATTTGGTGTTCCTAATCCCCCCAAAGGAACACAATACTGGGACTGGTACACAAATTGGAAACAACTGGATCTCTAAAAGAATAATAATTTTGATGATAATAAATTATACAGAATAAAGAAGAAACATCTGCGCATCTCGTGACAGGGAATCAAAATTCCTGCTTAATTCAACGTTTAAAAACTGGTCATTAAGTGAATTTCCAACCGAATAAATAAAGAATTTTCAACAGAATTTTCAGTAGACTGCATAGCGTAGATCAGTGATGTCAACTTGATGCCCATAGGAGCAAGCGCGCCCTTTAGAGCCCAGGAGAGCCTAAGCGCTTTACAGCGGAAAGGAAAGAGACAGACGAAAGAGGTAGTATATGCAGCTTGGTCGAGCTATATACAGGGATGGCCAGCACTGATTCAAATGGATAAAGGGAAGAGAACTTATTAAAACTGTACCCATGTTAATTTTTAGATTTGTCTGAGAAGTATAAGTGCATTATAAGAATGTAAGTTTTGATTTTAATATTCATTTTTCACAAGTCTGCTTTTTTATTCAAAAGGAATATTTTCTCAACTTTTTTTTACAGAAAAGTGAAATTTTCAGATATGTTTGTTTAGTAGCCTTACAGGTACTAAAACAATGTTTTCGTAAATCTAATATACCTTAAATACGTATTACTGAAGATAGTGTATTAAAATGTTTGAAAATATTCTCATGGAAAATGTTTGTAAGGAAATGAATAATAACAAAGCAAATACTGTTACATCATAAACAAAATATATGTGCCTATGTGTTGGTAAAACGTCAGCAGATTTCGAGATAATTTAATATTCTTATAACAGAAAGCTGCGCACTAATATCACCTAAAAGCATAATGCGATAAGAGATTTATTATGTAATATTAGTTACCGTTAAAACGTATACCTAGGCAACTTTGCTTTGTGCTATAATATTGTTTTGATTACTTAAGCTAAATATACCATCAATATCAATTTCAACTTATCATGTCATATTCAGTGTCTTTCTTTGGGATAACACTTTCTTTTTGAATGATGTGTTTAATTCACTTAGTACAGTATAGTTGTAGTTATTATGGAATTTGTGTGAATATTCCTTCTTTACTCTTTATTATGTTATTAACGTTTAAAACACAACTGCAATATTAGGCTAAGAAATAGGTTTTGGTACTTTTGTTTTCCAGACAATATATAAAATAACAAACAGAAAGAAGCCATATAAAAATAACGACACAAAATTTCACGTTCCGTTTGAAGTTTGTGCACCACTGTTTTCTTAATCCAACAGGCTGCTTATTCCTCCTAGAATACCTAGCGCTTAATGCCCGCGCACGACGTCAACGTCAGAAAAATGCGCTTGCTTTGACATCACTGCTCTAAAGGGATATTAATTTTGATAAAAATAAATTATAGAGAATAAAGAATAAACATCTGCGCATCTCGTGACAGGGAATCAAAACTCCTGCTCGATTTACCGTCAAAAACTGGTCATTAAATTGATTTCCAACCGAATAAGTAAAGAATTTTCAATAGAATTTTCAGTAGACTGCATAGCGTAGATGAAGCTTGTCCCAGAGTCTCTCTTCGACTTGCATTTGAATCATTTTTGTGACATGTTATTACCTCCCTAACAACGTCAAGGCGGGCTGCACACACCAGATTACCAGGTAAGAAGCAACACGTGCAGCGTTGCTTAATCTGTTTGTTTTACTAATGCGGGGGGACAATGAGCTGTTAGCTGCTTGAATAATTCATGCTGCAATGTTGGTACAGTGGGAAATTGCATGCTACGGGATAGGGGAACCTCGTGTCAACAAATCTGAAGTCAACTAACAAGTAATCACCCACACACACACACACTACAGGATCCATTGCACTTAATTACAGAGGGCGAATTTTCCACGCTGCACTGCAATACAAACAGACGTCTAGATAAAGTGAGTTACCGACAAATCAAAATTAGTACTCAATTACCAAATACTTTTCGATTGCAGCGATATTTTACTACTTAATTAACTTATTATTCCCAGAACATGAATTTTACCAGCAATCGAAAAGTATTGGGAATAAATTTGAATAACAATAACCTGCGTCAACACATAAACAAAATACACCCAAAGCTACACTACACATTAGAAATTGAAAACAACAAATCCATAAATTTTCTACACATCACAATAACAAAAATAGACAACAAACACACATTCAAAGTATACAGAAAACCCACAACAACAACAACACACATACACAACACATCCAACCACCCCACACAACACAAACAAGCTGCATTCCGAACAATGGTACACAGACTACTCAACATACCAATGAACCAACAGGATTACAACGAAGAGCTAAACACAATCAAATACATAGCACAAGAAAACGGATACAACCCTAACATAATAGACAACATAAAACGTAAGACAAAACATAATCACAAAAAACAGAAGAATACAACACAAACACAAGAACACAAAAAATACATCACACTAACATACGAAAACAAAAACACACACAAAATTGCAACCTCATTCAAGAAATTAAATTACAACATCGCATACAGAACAAATAACACTCTACAAAAACATCTCAACAGACAAACAACACAAACAAACAAATACAACCACACAGGCGTATACAAACTCAAATGTAACACCTGCAACAACTTCTACATAGCACAGACAGGCAGATCATTTCAAACACGTTACAAAGAACACATCACAGTCATAACAAAATTACAACAATCACCTCCACATATGCAGAACACATCACAAATGCTAACCACGCCCACAGAGACATCAACACAGACATGGAAATTCTACACATCCAACCAAAAAGCCAGAAACTAAACACACTAGAACAATATGAAATATACAGACACACGAAAACACACCCCAACGAAATTCTCAACACACAACTTAATTTCAGAACACATACACTCTTCGAATCTACATTATACCACACGAACACACCCTCACAGGAAAGAAAACAAGAGGCGCCAAGACCAACAACGACCAGTTCTGAAGATGACCCATAAATAGGTCGAAACATGTAAACAAGGTGCGTTAGAATTTAACACAAGAAAGTCTCATCATACATATTCCGAAGTGATACATTGTTAAAAGTTGTGTAATCAAGATGTATAACATGAAAAAGTTTCCTTCCCAGACAGGATTCGAACCACGAAAGTCTTAGTTACCAGTCTATCGTGCTCTGGAGTGAACAAGGCTCTGGAATCAGCTACAAGGGTCGGTCCGGTTTTTTTTTTTTTTGTCATCACTGTACATATATAAATTCAGTCCCAATGAACTTTCATAGCTATATTAGTGGCTTAAAATTTAGTTTAGCTGAATTTAGTTTGGGGGTAATTTCTTTAATATGATTTTTCCAATTTAACACATTATCGATCTTTAAGCCAAGAAATTTGGTTGTTGTTGTTTCTAATAGGGATCTATTATTAATTATTGCGCTAGAAATTTGCAACGTTGAATTTGGACAGGATTTAAATTGAATTATGTTAGTTTTGTTACAGTCACATATTTTGAAGAGATTCCAAGAAGAGACAAAGTTTTCTTTTTCCCTCACAATGATCGGATTCAAACCACATACAGAATAACTATTAGTGTTTCTTTCTTTGGGAATTAAAGCGACCGCATTGCCACGCCAAAAAATATAAATATGAGAATCGCGGTCAACAATGATGCAGTTAATTATACTGCAGCCCACAAGCGTGTTTCTTTTGCACGTTATCTCTGATCATCTGGTTCTAGAATCCCCTTATCATCGCTTCACCACGTCTGGATTATTCGCAGCTTTCATTTCCAGTTCTCAGATATTGTATCGGTATTCGAATTTTGAAGTAGTTTCCTTATTGCAATTTAAAGCAGTCTTCCGCATACCCCCGCACAACATCCGTGCGTGCGTTGCGCTGTTTCTCTATAATTAATTGCACTTTCTTTTGTCAGGTATATGAAAAATGTACGTGTGCGTAGTTCCGGAAGCTGTAAACTATGTAGAGTGGGGCGACGATACAAATATGCAAAACTGCTCTTATGTGTGCGTAATCGACATTCTCATAGCGAGCACATCCGTTGCGTTGCCATGGCAAAGCGTTTCCTTATTTGTTGATAGTTGACATAATAACTTTTTATTAATTAATTACAGATTTTACCTTATTACATTAAAATAAAGGTATACACAAATGATTATGAAGATAATAATAATAATAATAATAATAATAATAATAATAATAATAATACTTACTTACTGGCTTTTAAGGAACCCGGAGGTTCATTGCCGCCCTCACATAAGCCGGCCATTGGTCCCTATCCTGAGCAAGATTAATCCATTCTCTATCATCATATCCCACCTCCCTCAAATCCATTTTAATACTATCTTCCCATCTACGTCTCGGCCTCCCTAAAGGTCTTTTTCCCTCCGACCTCCCAACTAACACTCTATATGCATCTCTGGATTCACCCATACGTGCTACATGCCCTGCCCATCTCAAACGTCTGGATTTAATGTTCCTAATTATGTCAGGTGAAGAATACAATGCGTGCAGTTCTGCGTTGTGTAACTTTCTCCATTCTCCTGTAACTTCATCCCTCTTAGCCCCAAATATTTTCTTAAGCACCTTATTCTCAAACACCCTTAACCTATGTTTCTATCTCAGAGTGAGAGTCCAGGTTTCACAACCATACAGAACAACCGGTAATATAACTGTTTTATAAATTCTAACTTTCAGATTTTTCGACAGCAGACTGGATGATAAAAGCTTCTCAACCGAATAATAACAGGCATTTCCCATATTTATTCTGTGTTTAATTTCCTCCCGAGTATCATTTATATTTGTTACTGTTGCTCCAAGATATTTGAACTTCTCCACCTCTTCAAAAGATAAATTTCCAATTTTTATATTTCCATTTCGTACAATATTCTCGTCACGAGACATAATCATATACTTTGGCTTTTCGGGATTTACTTCCAAATCTATCTCTTTACTTGCTTCCAGTAAAATAATAAAACTAATAATAATAATAATAAAAATAATTTATGAGTAAGGAATTCACTTCTCACGTTTATTCCTGGTTCTGATTCGCATTAGA
>NC_091131.1:12379799-12419799 GCF_040183065.1 Periplaneta americana | reverse complement strand
CTTTGTTTGAACTGTTGCCCCTAGCATCGTCGCCCGTCTTGGAGGCACTCTGGTACAGCTGCTGGAGGTGAGCCCTGATGTGATCCTTGCCTTGCATAGGATCCACAATTTCCTGCACTTCTACTGTTTTATATTTGCTAGATTTCTGCAACAAAGAATGTATTGTTATAGAAAGCACGCATAATAATCCTCTTTAAAATTAGCAATAGATTAAGGGATTACATCAACCTTAGGGGGTCAAAGAAATTAATTCTTCATCTTTCTTAGCTTTATTAATTTAATATGAACTTTTAGCTTTATGTCCGTGAAAGAAATTTTAAGATATCTATAAAATTCAACAATCTACGCATTAAAATGTCCTGCCATGAAAACACAATACCAGCCAGCAATCTGTACGTTCATCACTAATTTTCTGAAAATGTCATCGTCTTCCTAACAGGTATTAGGCCGAGTGGCCTGTTACAGTCTCAAACTAGAATTTTCAGTCCATCTCTTCTTCGGACGACCCAGAGATCTTTTGCCATGCGGATGGTAATGAAACAGTGCTTTTGGAATTCTGCATCGATTCATTCGTTCGAGATGACCCTTCCACTGAAATTGATATTTGCTGATGAACTGTATAATGGGTTCTATTTGAAGTTCTTGCATTATGTCCTCATTTTTTTTTATGATCCCAGCGAGTATATCCAGCTGTTGCTCTCATAAACCTCATCTCACTTGCTGTTATTCTACTGACATCTTTATTCTTCACAGACCACACTTCACTACCATAGCTTAATACTGGCTGTGCTAAGGTTTTATACAAGCCTATTCTTGTGTGTCTTTGTACTAGTGAAGGTTTCATGATTTTATTAATGATCCCCATTGTTTTATTATATTTACATATTTTTTCAGCAATATCTACTTCATCATAAGGTGGTAGTGTATAGCCAAGGTAAGTGAAAGTATTTACTCTTTCTATTATTTTATTATTCGAACAGATTTTACTTGGTAAAGAGAATTTCCCACAAAATGACATGATTTTCGTTTTTTCAATATTAGTTTCCATGTTATATTTTTCACTGACCATATTTAAATTGTGTACTGAATATTGTAAATCATCTTCAGTTGATGCTATGAGAACTAGATCATCAGCGAAATATAAAGCATCAAGCTGCAAATTTCGATTAATTGGAATAAATCCATGGCGTGTCTGTCGCCAATCTTGAACGATTCTGTTTATGTATGTAATGAACAGAAGTGGTGAAAGATCACAGCCTTGTCGTACTCCACTATAAATGGGTCGCCATTGTGAAAGTTTATTGTTGCTTCGAATAGCTATGATGGTTGTTTTATATATGTTGTAAATATTTTGTGTAATCTGTTGAGGTACTTGATCATCTGCCAAAATCTGAAGTAATTTATTCCGATTAACTTTATCAAAAGCCTTTTTAAAGTCAATGAATGTATTTTTCAAAACTGTTTAGTTCATCACTGATTATAAATTAGTAAATAGTAACAGGTTATCAAATAGATGTGGCCTCTTGAAGAAATCCTATACTGAAAGGAGGAAATCACAATTTCCATTATATCAATTTTTATAAAAATTATTTCTATATTAATTAATTATGTTTTTTATAAAATTCAACCAATATTTATTCAGTAGGCTTTGTATGGATTCTAGCCACTTAAATTACAATTCTCTACACTTTTTCTTATGATGGTGAGACAGGATCTTGGTATATTTCTGGCATAAGGGGATCGGGAACCTCCTATCTTAACACATGCTAAATTAGTAGTGATATTTACTGTACATTTTCTCTAACACTGCTCGCAGTAGAGCAATGAAACTTTTACAGCTAATTTCTGACACTCTTATAAGTAATTTGATGGAAGAGTTTCCAAGAATAACAATATTTGATAAATTTATGAATTCTTTCGTAAATATGAAAATTTTTATCTCATTTTTTGCTATATTTTTCAAGAAACCTGCCTTAAAAACTATTATTCTTAAAAACCCCTGTGTCTAACCACTAGAAGCTGAGATATGGTACACATTATAGAGAAAAATACGAACTTACGGAAAATGGCTGCCAAAGTTATCAGAAAACTCCAGCTGCATAATCCTCGTCTTAGATAAAAACTTAAAAAATATATTTCCATAATAACAATGTGCATAAAGGATATACTGTTGGAATGGGTCTTGATCTTGAGCCTTGGCCAGGCAATAGATGTTTACCGCTTCACAGGTTGCTCCTAATGCCGTATCTGGGTTGCCAGAGACCGAATTCAGCTTCGTCAGCTCAAATAGGATGAGGGAAGGAATGAGACCAGAAATTTGATCAGTGATTCTGGCGTAAGATGGGCTGGAAATGAGACCTGATCAAGAGTCTCGAACAAGCATTGAGTGCTAGTTGCTTTTCAAACTGAATTGAACTGAACAAAAGAGAAAAAGGAGGGAAAAGCTATTTAAAAAGGTACACGTTATTTATTGCTGTTCTTCCAAGGGCTCTCGGGGCTCTCATATGTGAGCTCCTAGCCTGAAGTTCATTTGTGTCACTTTATTTTTTATGTAGATTATTTTACGACGCTGTATCAACATCTTACAAGCAAACGTTCTGATGGGGGCAGATAAAAAAGTAAAATTTTTTTTCTTCCACCATGTTAATAATGTCAAAAGAAGTGCTTATACAAATTTTGACCACTCGACCGCAATTACGAGGGCTGTAAAAAATAAGTTCGCCAGGGGCCGTTAACAGAAAAAAAACACAATTTCATTGGACAAATTTTTTTGAACGGACACAGCAATTGTTGAGCTATTTTTCAACATATTTTCCATTGGAATTGAAACATTTCTCATATCATGGGATCGACAGAGGGAGGTGCAGACGCAGTCAAACGCTGGTTCTGAGCTGAGGCGGCTGACTTCAACAACACAAAAATTGATCCCATGGTATGACAAATGTCTCAATTCCAGTGGGGGATATGTTGACAAATAGCCCAACAATTGCTGTATCTGTTTCAATAAATATTTCTATGCAATTTTGTTTTTTTCTATAAACGGCCCCAGGGAAAATCACTTTCTGGACGGCCTCGTAATTGCGATCGAGTGGCCAAAATTTGTATAAGCACTTCTTTTGACATTATTAACATGGTGGAAGAAAAAAATTTTTCTTTTTTATCTGCTCCCATCAGAACGTTTGCTTATTAGATTATTTAGCGTCTGAATGAGATGGCGATAATGCTGGTGAAATGAGTCCAGGGTCCAGCACCGAAAGTTACCCAGCATTTGCTCAAATTGGGTTGAGGGAAAACCAAGGAAAAAACCTCAATCAGGTAACTTGCCCCGACCGGGATTCGAACCCGGGCCACTTGGTTTCGCGGCCAGACGCGCTAACAGTTACTCCACAGGTGTAGACGTGTCACTTTGTTCACACTATACAAATAAATGAATAAATAAATAAATAAATAAATGGATCAGATGAGGGTGGTGCCAAAGTGAAATTAAAATGGCAGGCAGAATAATTATCTCGTGCCTCCATGTTAATTTGTGTATCCGTACACTTTATTAGAACCAGGTACCCAGCTATGAAGCCATTAGTCCTGTTAACTACCAGTATGTTTATTTCTCCTGTTAAAGATAGCGCCAGCTGGCTACGGACTGGAAGGTCCGGGGTTCGATCCCGAGTGGTGACGGGATTTTTTCTCGTTGCCAAACTTTCAGAACGGCGCCAAGGTTCACTCAGCCTCCTATAAAATTGAGTACCGGGTCTTTCCCGGGGGTAAAAGGCGGTCAGAGCGTGGTGCCGACCACACCACCTCATTCTAGTGCCGAGGTCAGGGAAAGCATGGGGCTGTACCTCCATGCCCCCAAAGTGCCTTCGATTTAATCCGTATTAATTAATAACATCCTAGCCACACCTTCCGGTACAACCACTTTGTTACGACTTATCTCAATGGCATGTGACGGGGATACCTTTACCTTTTTTTTTTACCTTTTAAAGATAGCGCTTCTCAAAGAGAAAAGCGGAGCACTAACCGTGGTCTGAGGGTTGATGAGGGCGGACCGCCAAGAGGACAGCCACTTGCCCCCTGGAGTGTCGGCCACCGTGTCCGGCACAGCTACGGGCTGCACCACGAGTGCAGGGCGCACCACCTGCCGCCGCTTCTTGCTGTCCGCTGCTGGGCCGATCGCCTGCGTGTTGCTCTGGGGGCCCAGCTCTAGCAGCACCTGGAAGTCAGCGTGGTTGCCCAGCCTGAAGCCAACGCCCATACGCGAATCCGTTCCTGCACCAAACACAACAGAACAGAGTGCTTAAAATTCCCTCAATGATTTACCACAGTCTACTATATACAGTCGCGAAGCTTGAGGTGTTTTTTTTGCAAATCTCGTGATAAAGCGCTCCAAACGGTTAGCAACTAGAAACAATAGACTGTCCATGGTCGACTTTGGACTGTATCGTATTTCTATCGAGTGCTAGCTCGTTGCGTATTTCACATTGATGCTTGTGAAATGTTCGTTATTGGTTATAATGAAAATGTTAATGGCTAAAATATAATAATTGGAATAATAATATGGGACAAGGATGAGACGTTTGTAGTGCTATAAATTGTAGCAACAGTAAGAGAAAGAGGCCAGAGTTATCCTTTTTCCGATTTCCGAAAGATTCAGAAAAGTTCCTGGGTTTCCATAAGAATGCTGTGCAGAAACAAAACTGTTAATTTGAAGTTCTTTGTGACTGTTAGAATACATTATATCCTTAAATTTCACAATGAAATGTTTCAGTCTAACCGAAAGGACATTAGATACCGGTTAAAGTTCTGTCACTTAGGCTGCTAAATTTCCAGAGAAATAAAGGTTAGGTCTACTTTTTTTTCAGAGGATATATTTTTAATTGTAGCTATTAATTTTGTTATTATTTTTATGTGTTATTTTACTAAAGACGTAGAAAAATTAAGTTTGGTTTAATGAAATTTATTGATCACGTTTTATTTTCAATTCTGGTGGGATTATTATTGCTTAGGCCTACCTTTTTCTTCAAAGGATATGTTTTTAATTATAGCTGTTAATTTTGTTATTTTTATTTGTTGCTTTACTAGACACGTAGAAGAACTCTGTTGCAATAAAATTTATTGATCACGTTTTATTTACAATTCTGGTGTGATTATTATTGCTTAACCTCATCCCACTTTGTTAACTACGTAAGTATACACTACAAGCAGGCCTACCGGTACGCGTAAGTTACTCCAATTAATTCATATTTCCATTATTATTGTTGTAAAGAGAAATGTAAATTAATATTTATTGGTTTCATAGTTAATTATCGCTATAATCTTGAATGAGTGAAGCTATTATAGTACATTTCAGTTCGTTTTGCACAAACAAAAATTATATTAACTTATTTCTTGCAGGTATCTTCGAGTTTATGGTGGAATTTAATATACTTCATTAAAATAATAAATTAACTTTATGCATTTAATATTTCAATAATGGAAGGAAGGTGTTAATTTTTCCAAAAGAACACGACAACGAAAGTGTAACATATTTTGTCGGCTGCTAGGATAGAGATCTGCGATGATGAGGCGATAGTAGCGATCCTAGTGGTGGGCAACTACCCATGTTTGCATTTTTACTACATATTGAGCTTCGCGACTGTATATAGTAGACTGTGGATTTACTTCATTTTTACTTTACTAGTATACGTGGTACAATGCTCCTCAGTGGCGGCTCATGGATATTAATCATGGAGGAGCTCAGTTGATACATTTTATAGTTTTCTGCCCAAGCCAGTTCTTTCACTGCAAACCCAGCATTCTCCAATCTTCCCTATTTTCCGCCTTTCTCTTTGTCTACTGATGCAATGTCGAAACTACGAAATACTTTTTTTTTTTTCGCAGACCATTTTTGGCTCAAAAAAATGCAACAATACCTCGAGCTTGCAAAACAAGCGCTTAAAATTTTGTTAGCATTTGCAAACAATACACCAATGTATTTGCGGAGGAATTGCTGATATTTACGGCCATCATGCACTCAGCTGTGCGAGGAGCAAGGGTCGCATTCCCAGACATACATCACTCAATGATATCGTTAAAAGATCTCTGACTTCTTGTGGCATCCCGTCTCTTTTGGAACCACCAGGTATTAGTCGCGCGGATGGTAAACGACCCGATGGTCTCACCTTAATTCCATGGTCTAGAGTAAAATCTTTAATTTGGGACTCCACTTGCGTTGACACTCTAGCTCCATCTCACTTACCGAATACCTCCAGACGCGCAGCACCTGCTGCTGAATTAGCCGTGAAGAAGAAAGTCAATAAATATGCTCATTTTTTAGACAATTACATCTTTGTCCCATTTGCTGTGGAGACCTTCGGTCCTTGGAGTCATGACGCTAAAGTTTTGGTATCTCAAATCGGCCAAATTTTTATCTCCATTACTCGTGATCGCCGTTGCACTACTTATTTGCGTCAACGTTTAAGTATTGCTATTCAACGCGGAAATGCAATGAGCGTTTTGGGTACTCTTCCAGAGTCCAGCCCTTTGGACGTACGTTTTCTCCTTAAAATTTATTACCTCTATGTAAATGTTTATATTTATGTTTTTATGTATGTGTAATTGTAACGGTGAAAATATTGTTAATCAAATAATTTTTTATTTATTTTTTTTTTCATAAGTGTAGGCCTAAATTATTTTTGGGAGTGTTTTTTGTAAGTAATTTTATGAGGTTGTTATTGATATGCTGATAAATTATTTTAATATGCTTCTTAAATTGATATTGTATCCCAATTTGCAAACTCGTATTTACGCAAAATAATTTTCCAGTCTATGATTGCCATCAAAACAAAAGCGAAAAATCTCCTTGAAATTTAAATTGATGTCACTGTGTGTGTTTCAAGTATAGAGTTCAGATTGGAAAAGCTACTTTCTTAAGAGAGGGCGATGGGTGAAATTTCTATTTTCTACATTTTTCAAGCTACGAGATTACTACAAAATTCAAGGAAGAATCATACAGTATTAAAAACCCCAAACGTTAAAAACAGATATAGAATTTAAGTGAAAAGCGAAAAGTGATGTCATACCTTTTTTGATTGGTGGAATATTTGAATATATAACCGACAGAATTGAAGGCAGTTCATCTGGAATGATCAGTGTATTCACACCTGTAACAAAGGAATTGTATTAGTGGTACAACATCAGCAAAACTCAATAATAATAATAATAATAATAATAATAATAATAATAATAATAATAAAAGCTTCCAATAAGTACAGATACGTAAAAAAAGATGGAAAGATGACACAGAGGTAGAATATTCAAGAACAAATAAAACGCCTATGTTGGGAGAAAGAAGAGAAAGCAAATTACTATACAAGGTGATTCAGGAGGAGTTCCTGCGTCATATCACGTGACCTCTAGAAAGCCAGCGGATTGTTCAAATGGATATAAGACACTTTGAAAATAAATGCACATTGGAGTTAAGTCACTTTGAAAATAAACGACTATTTCAGATATCTGTTAACAGTATTAACATGTAATATAAGACGTGTTGAGACTGAAACGTTTGCTATAAAATGAAGTAATCTATAGACTAACCTATTTTATGAAAGCAAAAAATGAAAAATAATTAGTTTTGGATTTACTTCACTTTAGAAATAAAATTTTCTATTAAAGAAATGATACTTCTGAATAGTACATTTTCTATTTGTAATATTCTTTTGCCCTTTAAACTAAAAAAAAAAAGACTTTTAGAAACAACTTCAAATTAGTGTAACTTAACTTTGAAAGCATCGAGAATAGGATCCATGTATATAGCTATGACTTTCGCTCGAAATTTCTTCGGAAATAAGCTCCTAAGTGATGGTAACTCCTCCTGAATCTATATAATAATAATAATAATCTATATATATATTTTTTATACGTATAGTTTAACAATAAATTACATTGTTACACTTACATGATATCAGCAGCAGTAAATAGCAGCAATGGGTAACAACGGACATCGTTGCAAAATATATTTACGTCACTGCAGGTCAGGCTTTCAATGCTAACTGGAAGGACAATGCATTTCCTGTAAACATATCGATCAATATTAATGCAAAAGAGAGAATAAGAAATGGTGCATTGTTTAGAAGAGTGGACTTTTTTCAGTGTTGTTACTGAATACGGAATTCACGTCATCTTTTTTTTTTTTTTTCAGACGAACAAAAAATGGGACAAGAAAGGTACTCTATAGTCCGAATCAGCTTACTTAATAGCCCAAGGGTGAAACCTAACCATTTCCCCCCTATTACTGTATAATATGCTAGTGGATTATAGTGATTTTCTAGATGTCAGGTTGAATTTTCTTTTACCAACTCTGTTTTGAATTTCGTGTACTGACAAATACGAAAACTGGCAATTATTTTCTAATTGTTATGTTGGCAGCAATAATTTTGGTTTGCAGTAAAGGAAAGTGATTAAATGGAAGTAACTAGTTTGTAAAATTTGAACGTAATTAATAATTAATTAGCATTAATTAGCTTACTTATTACCCTGAAAGTGAAACCTAACCATTTTTCCCCTATTACTGCGTAATATGCTAGTGGATTATAGTGATTTTCTAGATGTCTGGTTGGATTTTCTTTTACCAACTTTGTTTTTAATTTCGAGTACTGGCAAATACGAAAACTGGCAATTATTTTCTAACTGTTATGTTGGCAGCAATAATTTTGGTTTGCAGTAAAGGAAACTGATTAAGTGGAAGTAACTAGCTTGTGAAATTTGAACGTAATTAATAATTAATTATTAATACCGGTATTAATATTTTGGCGAATCCTCGGACCTCACCTCATCTCACTACATCTCGCCAAAATATTGTAAAAAATTGCACAAAATTGTAAAATTTGTAGAAAATTACTAAATTGTAAAACTGTAAAAGTTGTAATTGTAATATTGTAAAATTTTGTCTTGTTCCACATCTTAAAACTTCATTGTTCATGTAAGATCTATGGAATAAAATAAATGAATGAAATGAATGAATATCAATATCAATAGCCTACATAATTCAGTTGTGTTGCGTTATGATTCCAATTCAACACTGTTTTCAGATACGTGTAATTAAATAAGATATAGCTTATAGATCTACTTGGTATTAAACATATGAGTCCATGAGGAAATGCTAATTTTATTCACACTTATCACAGAACTGTTGAGGACCTCTTTGGTAATTCCTACCTCATCAGCAACAGCGGAACGTTGTTTCTAAATGTTTAAGCGAATCAAAACGCATCTCCGACTTACCGTGATCCAGAGGAGGTTGAACCATGTATAAGGGGCAATCAACAAGTTTCCGGACTGTCGTCAACAGGTAACACACAGGACATGGGAAATGGAGAATTTATCTAGAACCTTAGAAACGCCTGAAATCTATACTAAATGCATCGTTTCAAAGGCAGAGAAGAAGACTAACCATAAAGTATTATGGAGATATTCCAGGAAAAATTGTACTAGATTCTTGACATATTTACACAAAATCACGTGTAGAAGCTCAGTTCTTAAAGACAATCTGAATATGTTAGACTGACTCAACACGCAAGGATGGAAGCAATGATTTTCAATGACACGCACATGTATTTATTTATTTAATGTTATTTTACGACGCTGTTTCAACTTCTAGGTTATTTAGCGTCTGGATGATATGATAGTTATAATGCCGGTGAAATGAGTCCGGGGTTTCCAGCACCGAAAATTACCCAGCATTTGCTCGTATTGGGTTGAGGGAAAACCCCGAAAAAAAACCCCAACCAGGTAACTTGCCCCGACCGGGATTCGAACCCGGGCCACCTGGTTTCGCGGCCAGACGCGCTGACCGTTACTCCACAGGTGTGAACAAGCGCATGTATGTTTAAATACAAGTGCAGTTCGGAAATACATTGATTGCAACTCTTATGTGTGGTAAAGTTTATAACTAATGAATATCGACCTACAATCTTCGGAAAGTTGTAAACACATAGGCCTTTGTATGTTGTATATTAATACCACATTTTCAGTTGAAATACAGTGTAGCACCACATTGATTTAAATGCTAAAATTTATATTTTGTTATATTAGCCTCCTTAATTATTACACAAGAAAATGTCATTAAAGTCTTTTGCAGATAAAACAATTCTACATCCAGTCATACCATTAAAACAATTTTTGGCTGGGGATAAAAAAAAATACAAAATACTTCCGCCACAGTAACTGCACTAATTTTTAATGCATGCTAATCATAGTTGGCCATGGATTAGTAAAAACAATTTTTTTGTTGTTGTTGGTAACTCTATAGCATCTATTAGATGCTTTATGGTTATGCTAACAGATCTCCATCTGTTACTTGTCAACAATGTGACGCTGAAACGTGTGTTCAGATTACTGCCCAGCGACAGTCCTGATGTATTTTATATTTTTGATGATTGGTTAATTAATATTAACCCGGCACACTAACATTCATACAAATTTCCAGACTCTAGACACCCAGGTAATTTTTCTTCTTCAAGAAAAATTCACTGAGAGCCGAACCCGGGACCTCCAGATCTGTAAGCCAGCATGCTAACCAACAGACCACGGAAACAGTCTGAAAACAATTGAGTGCAAAGATATTGTTGTGTATGGTTCATTTGTTAATCTGTAAAAAATGAATTCACATTCATGTCAAATTCATTTGTTTCTCTTTTAAATTCTATCATAACTGGTTGATTCCCTTGGATCCTAGACTATTTTGTTTTAAACTCTTAATATCAGTTATCCATGACCTACTGTAATTAAATTTTCATTAAAGATGGTTATAATTACTTTTTAATTTTAATTAATTCCAAACACACTCATAATCAAAATATTAATTTAATAAAACAAATGGGCACAGACTTTTTTTCTCTACAAAAAACTTTAATGACATTTTCTTCTGTAATAATATTATTAGGGGAGCTAATATAACAAAATATAAATTTAAGCATTGAAATTCCTATGGTGCGTGTTCCAAGCCTGTACGTGAATAAACATTCTTAAAATAACAAATAGAAGTAATAAAAAGTAAATTGCATTTATTAATAACAATAATATTGTATCATCCCTTGCTGACTTTCTTTTGTTCACTAAATTTATAGTTTTAAGCTAGTTGATAGTGTAACATACTTCATCCTATTCATCACAGGTATGGTAAGACTTGAAAATTCCACACGAGAAAATTCTTACCTCCCAAACAAATTACGTTATTGCGCCATTGAGTGGAGGGCTCACATTCCTAGACATAATGGCTCGGTTAGAAAAGCCAACGTACTATGGTAGGAACGATCATGATTTTAAAATCAAATGTAGGAAACAGAAAACGGATGTAGGTAAATTCTCATTTTTAAATATGAACTATAAATGATTGGAATGACCTACCTGCAGCGGTCTTTGAGGGCTGTCCTTCCTTAAGGAGATTCAAGAATAACTTAAAAAGTTGTGTATAAAGTGCAAATTAAATTAAGGTGACATTTAACATATAATTTTTTAATGCGGCATGTATTTATTTAACCTGACGAGTTACTCCCTTGGTTTGAATTGTAAATTATTTAAAAATAGCGTGTAAGAGGGCCTTAGACTAGAAATGTTTAGTTTAAATGTAGTTCTGTTTATAAGTATGCATAAGGGTGTAATTATTTGTCTTATTTGAACTGTTGTATCAGTGAAGCGAGGTGAGTCAGTGAAGTTATGGTTTTACAGTTCAGTGGATAGTTCCGATCAGTGATAATTTATAGCGTCAATGAAATGTGTCCTCAAGTGTCAGTGAAATGTGTCCTCAAGTGTCAGTGAAACGTGTCCTCAGGTGTCAGTGAAATGCGTCATAGTGCCACTACAGTGAGTGAGATGAGAGTAAAGTGAAAGACTATTGAAACTTATGTAGGGCATATACATATGTAGGTTGTATTGTAAAATTAGGTATTTTATGTATTATTATCAATTGTAATTATTGTGTTCAATTGTATTGTGTATTCTTATTGTATTGTGCACATAATTGTATTGTGTATTGTATAATTGTATTGTGTATTGTAAATTTTATTGTGTATTGTTTATGATTTTATTGTGTATTGTTTATCATTTTATTGTGTATTGTTTATATTGTGTATACCACTGCCACCGGGTGCTTGCCCACTTGCAGTGTAAATAAATACATTAATACATAACATGGCCAACAATGAACAAGTTTATATATAAATGCACGTTTAACGAGTTTAATATAAGGTTTGTTCCAGCACGGTTCGGAATCGATCTGAACTGCCTGGTCATGCGCAGTAGCTCAATGTGCGTTCCAACAAGACTAGAACTGATTTCGAACCGATACTGAACTGCCAGTTCCCTGTTCCAACGTGCTTTAGAACTCGTACGCAACGAGTGAAATTGGTTCTCGATTAAGAGCAGGAACTGGGAATTCCGTTGACGCATGCGCAGATGGTTTAATCTGAAGTTTTGGTTAAAATGCTTCGAGACTGAGCAGGTTAAAAAAAGTCGATCATGAGTGATTTGGAAGGTGATAGTGATATATTTTATGACGAATTAAGTTCGGGAGATGAATATAATTTTAATATGAGAAGAAACTCAGAAGGCCGTGAAAGAAGAGTTCAAGAAACGTACCAACAACGTAATATCCCGAACTAGTTCCGACACCGTACACAACTGGCGCATGCGTCGAAAGAAGTTCGGTATTAGGCCCGCAACACACTTGCAGAGTTTTCGCCAGCGAGAAATGTGTTGCGAGAAAATTAAACAATTGATAACATGGATTCAAATGGACGTCCACACACTGGAAGAGATTCTCGTTCGAGGCAAAAACCCCGCGCGAGTTTCTCGCTGGAATCGGTAGCTCAGCGAATTTTCTTGACACATTTATCAAAGATGTTTGACATTTATACTCTTTATGACGATTGAATGTAGAAAAAGATATCACAGGTGGTGCTGAATTGTATTATTTTTATTTGAAAATGAGGAAAGATGGCTGATAATTGCAGTCAGAAACTTATCGAACTTGTACGATGTCACCCGTAGGCCTATTTATATGATACACGGGGTGAAAACTATAAAAACACGAAACTTAGAGAAGAAATCTGGAGAGAAATATCAGATTATCTGAAAATAAATAGGGCTATATTTTATTTTGATGAGATTTAATAGTATTATATGTCTTAACAGTTTATATAATTTAAATCAGAACATAGCAAAGAATCCTCTATCATATCATGAATGGAAAAAAAAACTGTGGTCCATTCAACCTGAAATAATGCCTAAACGTACCATCATTCAAATCGAAACCAGTGTCCGAAACTCGCCCCTGTGATTTTCAGACATTTATGGCTTTAATTTTAGGCCTACTTTTTCTTTTCATGAACAAAATATGTTCATGTAACTCCATTTCCTCATCATCTGAATACTCAGATTCAACATAGCGTTCGTACGTAATTTGTAAAGTACGACAATATACTTACAGGTTATACGATAATATACGTAAATACATAACCTATAATATTTCCCCCAACGAGTGACTACTATAATCATAAAAATGCTTTCTGCATGAAGGCAGTGCATAGATGATCATAGCGAGGTGTGATCTGTGATAGCGAGAACTCGCCAAGTGTGTGGAGGAAGGCTCTTCGCCTCTTTTTCGCAACACATTTCTCGCTATACTAAAAGCCAGGTTATGAACCGACTAAACAGGAAGTAGTTGGCAGGGCGAGAGAAAAGTGCGGGTTAGAGGGGTAGAGCGTATTCCGAATCTCACCGGTGAGCAATCCGATGGCATCACGGTGTTCCGAATTCCACCGATGACGTCATTGATGCTTCACCAGTGTCGCACCGGTGCCATCAACTTGCAGAGGTGGTGGCAGTCTCCATCAGTGAATCTGATTGGTTCTTGTATAGGGCGGGAATTAGCAGACGAATGACATCGTGCACTGTTGTGTCATGGCGGTGTGTTCTGCTTTAGTTCTGCTGTATTGTTTGTAATGAGCACGACGTAAAAACAATATGTTAATGGCTTATGAGCGAACATGTCAACGGACCAGTTATTACTACCGGTTCAAGAAATAAATTGTTTATGCTATCTTTTCTTAGAACGAGATGGGAGTACGAAAATTTCGCAAAAATTTGCTAGCGTAGCACAGACAACAACTTGTACAGTCGCCATGACAGCATCGATTCTTCCAGCAGTTTTGTTCCTTATTTCGCTGCAACCGTGACATCATTGATGCCACCGGACCGGTGAGATTCGGAATACGCTGGTAGCCTGTACAGCGATGACACGTTGAGTGTGGGGGGTTGGAGGGGAATGGAAGACCCGAGCTTTTCATTGGACCTCACGTGAAAACGTCGTCTGCTAACGAAAATCTGGCAACGGAATCACGGAGACAGTGTAGCCAAACTTCTACAGTTCATTTGCAGTACCACGTGCATTACGAGTCGCATTTCGTACCAGTACCAGCGTCATTAGATCGCGCTTTCTTAAAACAGTAATTTTAATTACTAATATTGTTGATAGTGTTATCGAGAACTATATACAGTAGTTATTTTAATATCTGTGACAAACGGTGAACACGCTTTGAATCTCGCGCCACTATGTGGCAACATAACTCAGAAAGAGAGCAACAGAACGTTGCTTCCGGTTTAGTCGGTTCATAACTTGGCATTTAGTATAGCGAAAACTCTTCATGTGTGTTACGGGCCTTAGTTCGGAATGCGTTCTGAATTGATTGCTGGAACAAACCTATAGCAATAAAAAGATTCAAAATGGATATAGCAATTCCTTTGTTTTTTTAGAGCTTTGAACATGTGTTTATGTTAGGCAATTGTCAAGATGGCCATGACTAGATCATGATAATCATGTGACTACCATTCGCGCCATAGCCTGTCTTTTTCGTTAGCCACGGTGGAGGGTTGACTTCGTAGAGCCGATTCGATGTTGGCACACATTCATTTACCATAGTCAGTGTAATGTATGTATCTGCTTGTTTTTCCTCGACCTTGTGCCTTGAAACTTTCAGTGCTGATATGATAACGTTGGAGTTAAAGATTAATTATACCTCTAGACCTGTCGCAACGTCATTAGAGTGTGTCAAAAGTAAAACCAATCGGTCTGAGTTAACTGTTTTTTTTTACAGATAGTAGCAGATCGCACTATATATGAAGCAATCTACTGCACAATATATTACATAGATGATGAAAAGAAGTTGCTCTTTTTTTCTGAAATTGCATTACCTATTACTGGTAGTGTAAAGTTACACAACACAGAACTGCACGCATTGTATTCTTCACCTGACATAATTAGGAACATTAAATCCAGACGTTTGAGATGGGCAGGGCATGTAGCACGTATGGGTGAATTCAGGAATGCATATAGAGTGTTAGTTGGAAGATTTTAGTGAAAAAGACCTTTGGAGAAGCTCAGACGTAGATGGGAGGATAATATTAAAATGGATTTAAGGGAGGTGGGATATTATGGTAGGGAGTGGATTAATCTTGCTCAGAATAGGGACCAATGGCGGGCTTATGTGAGGGCGGCAATGAACCTTCGGATTCTTTAAAAGCCATTTGTAAGTAATAAGCTGTAGTAACATATCGTAATAGTAGTAGAAAGTAAAAGTAACAGTAGCAGCAGTGTTAGTAGTAGTAGTAATAGTAGTAGTAGTAGTAGTAGTGGTGGTAGTAGTAGTAGTAGTAGTGGTGGTAGTAGTAGTAGTAGTAGTAGTAGTAGTGGTGGTAGTAGTAGTAGTAGTAGTAGTGGTGGTAGTAGTAGTAGTAGTAGTAGTAGTAGTGGTAGTAGTAGTAGTAGTAGTGGTGGTGGTAGTAGTAGTAGTAGTAGTGGTGGTAGTAGTAGTAGTAGTAGTAGTGGTGGTAGTAGTAGTAGTAGTAGTGGTGGTGGTAGTAGTAGTAGTAGTAGTAGTAGTGGTGGTAGTAGTAGTAGTAGTAGTAGTGGTAGTAGTAGTAGTAGTAGTAGTGGTGGTAGTAGTAGTAGTAGTAGTAGTAGTGGTGGTGGTAGTAGTAGTAGTAGTAGTAGTGGTGGTAGTAGTAGTAGTAGTAGTGGTGGTAGTAGTAGTAGTAGTAGTGGTGGTAGTAGTAGTAGTAGTAGTGGTGGTAGTAGTAGTAGTAGTAGTGGTGGTAGTAGTAGTAGTAGTAGTAGTAGTGGTGGTAGTAGTAGTAGTAGTAGTAGTAGTAGTGGTGGTAGTAGTAGTAGTAGTAGTAGTAGTAGTGGTGGTAGTAGTAGTAGTAGTAGTAGTAGTGGTGGTAGTAGTAGTAGTAGTAGTAGTGGTGGTGGTAGTAGTAGTAGTGGTGGTAGTAGTAGTAGTAGTGGTAGTAGTAGTAGTAGTAGTGGTGGTAGTAGTAGTGGTGGTAGTAGTAGTAGTAGTGGTAGTAGTAGTAGTGGTGGTAGTAGTAGTAGTAATGGTGGTAGTAGTAGTAGTAGTGGTGGTAGTAGTAGTAGTAGTAGTGGTGGTAGTAGTAGTAGTAGTAGTAGTGGTGGTAGTAGTAGTAGTAGTAGTGGTGGTAGTAGTAGTAGTAGTAGTAGTGGTGGTGGTGGTGGTAGTAGTAGTAGTAGTAGTAGTGGTGGTGGTAGTAGTAGTAGTAGTAGTAGTAGTAGTGGTAGTAGTAGTAGTAGTAGTGGTGGTGGTAGTAGTAGTAGTAGTAGTAGTGGTAGTAGTAGTAGTAGTGGTAGTAGTAGTAGTAGTAGTAGTGGTGGTAGTAGTAGTAGTAGTAGTAGTAGTAGTGGTGGTGGTAGTAGTAGTAGTAGTAGTAGTGGTGGTAGTAGTAGTAATAGTAGTGGTGGTAGTAGTAGTAGTAGTAGTAGTAGTGGTGGTGGTAGTAGTAGTAGTAGTAGTGGTGGTAGTAGTAGTAGTAGTAGTAGTAGTGGTGGTAGTAGTAGTAGTAGTAGTAGTAGTAGTGGTGGTAGTAGTAGTAGTAGTAGTATTGGTAGTAGTAGTAGTAGTAGTAGTAGTAGTAGTGGTGGTGGTAGTAGTAGTAGTAGTAGTAGTGGTAGTAGTAGTAGTAGTAGTAGTAGTAGTAGTAGTAGTAGCAATGATATTCGTTACAATTTCAAACATCTGATTGATGTCATATTGATGTGTGAATCATTTCGATTATCAATTGCATTGTTGTCTGAAGACTAGGCCTCATGGAATGAGGCTCTGCTTTATTAAATTTATAAGTGGGGAGTATGAAGACAGAAATGAAAAGAAATAAGAAACTTTTATTTCAAATCGCAAACATCCTTGCAATCCCAACCATGCTCACAATAACAATCACAAAGAACATAAAATTGTTTCACGCAATTATAGGGATTCGATGAACTCTCTGTCACATTTTATACATTTTAGAGTATGAAATGTATTCTGCTTCAACGATCTTACTCCATCTTGTTAGTCCATGAACAGAGTTCATCTATTTCATGTAGGTTACCTCTATTGAATGGTAGTGCACGGAAATAAACTATAAACAAGAATTTGATTGGCAATGCGATAGAGAACTGAAATGTGTAGAACTTGTTAGAAAGTACCTGTCACCTACATGACACGGATTTTGGTTGTGGGTTAGACCACTATTGCTGGACACTGCTGCACTTGATAGGAACACGAACTTCAAGCAAAACAAACACACTTGAAAAGCTACATCCGGACAACTGCTTTCCATTTTGCTTGTCACTGGATTCAGCTCACTAGAAGTGGAGTTCTGTCCTGAATTTACAATTGCACAAACAAATATCAAGAAAAAGTTATTTCTAATTTCTTAAAGTTTTTTTTTAAATAAATATTTATGGGTCATCTTCAGAAATGGTCGTTGTTGGTCTTGGCGCCACTTGTTTTGTTTCCTGTGAGGGTGTGTTCCTGTGGTATAGTGTAGAGTCAAAGAGTATATGTGTTTTGAAGTTGAGTTGTGTGTTGAGAATTTCGTTGGAGTGTGTTTTTGTGTGTCTGTATATTTCATATTGTTCTACTGTGTTAGTTTCTGGCGTTTTTTGGTTGGATGTGCAGTATTTCCATGTCTGTGTTGATATCTCTGTGGGTGTAGTTAGCATTTGTTATGTGTTCTGCATATGTGGAGGTATTTTGTAATTTTGTTATGGCTGTGATGTGTTCTTTGTAACCTGTTTGAAACGATCTACCTGTTTGTCCTATGTAGAAGTTGTTGCAGGTGTTACATTTGAGTTTGTATACGCCTGTGTGGTTGTATTTGTTTGTTTGTGTTGTTTGTGTGTTGAGATGTTTTTGTAGAGTGTTATTTGTTCTGTATGGGATGTTGTAATTTAATTTCTTGAATGAGGTTGCAATTTTGTGTGTGTTTTTTGTTTTCGTATGTTAGTGTGATGTATTTTTGTGTTCTTGTGTTTGTGATGTATATAATTTAAAAACTGCTTGTGACAACAATGTTTAACGGAAAACTGTGTAACGTCTTCAGAAATTTCAACCCACAGAAATTTAAACTACATTCTAGTGAATATTAGGATTAGATATTTGCTTAGGCTATAATATAGCATACATTTCATGAAACTTATTAATAAAAATATAAGATTGTATTTTAGTATTTTAATTAAAACTCACTGCATTTCATTCATTCATGTGTATAACTTATAAAACTTTGTACAGATTTGCTGAATATATAGATTTGTTAAATTGTATTAATTTCATAACTGACACGTAAGACTAATTCAATAGAAAACTTCATTAATCTATATCATATAATTATTATTATTATTATTATTATTATTATTATTATTATTATTATTAGCCTACTATTATGTATTTATAACCCTAACATACCTATCTCAGGTAAAATAGGGTTCTCTGTAAAACTGGAGTATAATAAATAAATAAAGTTAATCCATAGCGCTAACATCCCAAGAAGGATCAAGACTGATTAGCGGGAAAGTTGTGTGATGGTGTCATTATAATAGGAATGAACAAAAGAACAGCTTGTGGATTTGGCACCGCCAATTTCAGCTAACACTAAGAACTCACACACTCTGTTACCAAGTATTGCCACCACAAATAGATGTACTCTTGGTAAATTATTGAATTCTGCCTTCCTGAATCCTTAATTAAAAGTCGCTTTGGTTTCGGACAAAAAAAAAACACAGCTGCTTTTAAGGGCCCCAAACACGCAACGATTTAACTGGAGGTAAGTCTGAATTGGATAATTGTCCATACATCCTCCTAGACTCATAGTTCATCAAGAAGCCGTAAGACTTTAACAGTCAATTATATCCCAGAGTCCGTGGATACCCAGAGTAACACAATCGGCCGCCATTGTTATTCCATTTCAACACGCATGGGAAATGAACATTTAAAGTAAAACTCAATTTAGGCCAATGTCCGTGTCCCTTAAAATTAAGAATATATGACTATGATTTAGGCTACATAAGCTACACTCATTCCCTGTACAACTGTATACGTCAAATAGCCCGCGCTGGAATAACAATGGCTGATTTGTCGACATTTCCGACGCAGAGGACTGCGGTACTCTGAATATCCACGGAGAACTCTGCTATATCCCATAAAGAAAAGCAATCATTCGAGAAATGCTATTCCTCCATGGTTCTGCTTTCATTTGTTCGCGATTCCTTGGCGTCATTCTGAACTAGCAAATCTGTAGTTTCTTTGTTGTAATTTATAATTGAACATAGATCATACACAAACAGCGTGTTATTGGAATATATTTTTGATTTTCCATAAGCACGGAAAATATTAATTTATATAAATTCATGAGAATAGTTCCTTAAATCTGAACTTTCATAGTTTACCCCCATTTCGCTACAGAGAAGTACGAAATGTAACAATGAAATCACAGTCTACTATATACAGTCACGAAGCTTAGGTTTTGAGGGTGCTAGAAACAATAGACTGTGACGGTACTATTTTGCATTGCCTGTAATGAGGCGATATTAGCGATCCTGGTGGTGCGCAACTATCTAATGTTTGCATATTTACTACGTATTGAGCTTCGCGACTGTATATACTAGACTGTGATGAAATCTCGACCAGATGCTTGCAGTAACTTTTGTTTCTATGTTTACTTTTTCTGTCACTTAATTTGGAGAGCGCAACAGTCGGAAAATTTCAAGCAGTCGCAGAAATCTGGAGACTTGTCTCAAGACCAAAAGTCTTGATACTTTTCGCCCATACACGAGGTGATTTGTCTGCGAATTTAGGTATGGACAGACTTAGCTCCAGGTAAGTTTTTGCGTGTATGGGGCCCCTTTAAACGTAGAACTACTATGTGCTATTAAAAGTAACGAACTATGTTCTGTTCTCCATTTAATTGCTCTATTGTAAACAATAAAAATAAAAGAATAACTACAAAAATCTGAATAACAGAAACATCTGAAAACCACTTCATGTCAAAGCCACCTATATTATTTACAACAGTTCTATTTCCACTACACACTAAACAGAATTTCCACTCTAGCGCACAGCTTTTAACAAGGCTCTGTACACTCGTTTCGTTCCACTTCCAACTTATGTAGTCTTTAGTAATCCTTGTACCCTCGGCCACCCTCTTAAGGTAAGCGTTCACTACATCGTATCGCACTCCTCGTACGAATCGCACGCAACGGATATTTTAAGTGCAGTGCGTTCACTGTAACGGCTCCACCTCATCGCCTCATCGGATTCCCCTATCAGCTGTTTAGAACATGACGTCGTACGATATTGACATTGCTGAAAGCAGAGGAGTTGAGGTTAGGTCTATTAATTATGACTGTTAACGAATAAGAATTTGTAATTGCTTCATGCGTCTTAATTGAAGAGGAAGAAACGAAAGAAATATTGGTTACATAATATATATGTAAGAAATGACTTGATTATTGTAATGGGAACGCCTCAAATTACATAATTCTTCGCAATTTTCTACAAGCGAAATAAGTTTTCCGTCTGCCATTTTGGCGCGACACTGAACATGGCATAACATAATAGTAACAGTTGACCAATTAAAATTGATTTATTAAAGAAGGCCATGATCGCACGCATCGGGAAAGTTGCTCATCCGAGAAACGTGGACGGATTTGCCGAGAGGCGATGCGTGCGATACGATGTAGTGGACGCGGTTACATAACAATTACAGCAAAGTTAGTCCTTTTCCGATCCGTGCGATTCGTCCGATGAGTGCGATACGATGTAGTGAACGCTTACCTTTACTGTATTTCGCTGGTCGCGATGGTATTTTGCTTGAAATTTCTTGGGATTTTTAAAATTTTCAATACCACTCTCACAAACTGGCTCTCGTATTTAACTCGCAAATAAATGGTATTTTTATCCACTGATAGCGTTGTCTTTAAGCTACTGAACGAGGTACTAATCGCTTCAGTATTTCAAGTCATGCTGAAGAAATCAGCCCTGGCTCATACCGCTGCACTGCGCCGATGTCACTAAAAACGGCCATTTTCGCTGCGCTTCTCCTCTCCCCTCACGCTTCTGATACAACCGGTTTACATATTGTTAAGAAGCGATATCTGTCGTCTATTCAACCGTGAACAAATAATTAACGTAACTTTTACAATTTCCGTGAAGTAAGCGTTTCAAATTTCGCTTTTTTTTTTAACTTTTGTACGAAACTTCGTACGTATCCACTCATCCACACTAGGAATGGACGTAGTTCTACGAAAAAAAAGAACAACGGAATGGAATGAAGCCAATGATACAATCAGACAGCGGCTATATCCTGAACCACGGCCAACTACAATCTGGGTTGTGGTTGGCCGTGCCCGTTTCCGGATGTCTCACGAAAAGAAATAAAATACATTATTATTTACAACGTAGAATTATTTTTAAGTGTAAGTCGCAGAATGTATTTTATAAAATTATATACACAGAATGAACCCGTAAGTAATGTCATCAATTTCAGGAGGTTATTCTTTGAGATATTTCGAACAAAAAAGTTTAATACGATTTTGCTCGTTTTGGCTTCCTTTTCGAGATAAAAATTGTTTTATATGAAACAGTTCATAACGTGTTTTGAGAAAGCCATTGATTGAATTCCCAATATTCTTGGTAAATTTAAGGAGATGCGCTACTGAAAAATGACAGTTTTTGAAGAAATGTCATGTTTTTTTTTTTATTTTACTCTTCATATGCTAAATTCCAATGCTCCATTACCACAACCTGTGTTTCAGCTATTATATGCACTATAAAAAAAAAACTCTTGTTTTAGATTCCAAAAAACGGTTTCCAAAAATAAACGTGTTATTTTCAAATTTTATTTTTAAAAGAGTTATTTCTTGACTTATATCATTGAAATTTTCCTGATTAATTCATAATCATGATCATAATATAATTTCAATACATTATCTCTTAAAATGTAGAAATTAGAAAATTCAGTAGCGCATCCCCTTAAGAAAGCAGTGCATTATGATAATATTGATAATAAATTATTGAAACAATTTTAGTTTTTTTTTTTTTTTGTCCTTTAAACGTACAGAAATTTGATCCGAACGAATGTAATTTTTCGTTCTGCAAAGAAATTTTACAATGTTACATTTGTTCGGATGAAATTTCTGCACATTTAAAGGACAGACTGCCTCCGTGGGCTGTTGGCCAGCACGCTGGCTTCCAGATCTGGAGGTGCCGGGTTCGATTCCCGGGTTCGGCTCTCGGTGAATTTTTCTTGAAGAAGAAAAATTGCTTGGGTGTCTAGAGTCTGGAAATTTGTATGAATGTGAGCGTGATTGTGAGTGTGCCGGGTTAATATTAATTAGTCAATCTTCAAAAATATAATATACAATATATCAGGTCTGTCGCTGGAGTGGGCAGTAGCCTGAACACACGTTTCAGCGTCACATTGTTGACAAGCAACTCTATCTGTTAGTAGAACCATAAAGCACTAACAGATGCTATAGAGTTACCAATAACGAAAAAAAAAGGACAAAACTAAAATTGTTCCAATCATTTATTAACATACCACACTGCTCCCTTAAATTTACTAAGCATATTGGGAATTAAATCAAAGGCTTTCCCAAAACACGCTATGAAATGTTTCATATCTTCGTCGTTCCTGCAATAACTCCTATGTGCAAAATATGAAATTTTTCAGTGGGAAGAGAAAACACATTTATTCTTCTATGGCAGTAGTGCATGGGAGATTGTGAATTATTACATTTTCGAAAGAAAGAAATGTAATTACATATAGGAGATTTTATTTGCTGTATCACTAAATAAGTTATTTAATAGAACAAAAATATGAAAATCGATAAATATGTCACATAGGAGTTATTGCCGGAACAACGACAATATGAAACCATTTTTATCTCGAAAAGGTATAAAAATGAGCGAAATTGTATTAAACTTTTTGTCCGAAATATCTCAAAGAATGACCCCCTGAAATTAATGATATTACTTACGATTCATCCTGTTTGTATTATATGAAATCTGGAGAAGTTAGGAAAAACTAGTTCGATACGTGGTATGCATAAAGTTGAAGTAAACGCTTTTGTTACCATTTTTGTAGTAAAATCTATGATTTTTATGCATGAAGACCCGTAGTAAGTAATTCAATCCGCAGTAGAAGGCCATGCTTAGATCTTACTACCAGTAGTGCTATAAACTATGTTTCAAATGTATAAAATTGAAGTGCATATTTCTAGTCCTAACTATAAATTATGCGTACTAAAAACAATCGTAGAATGTTAATTTCGGATCTTCGCCAGCTTAGTAAAACATTTCTAGAGCTCAGAATGGCTAATTTTACGGGCACTAGTGCTACAAAGACGTACAAAAGCTACGAGGGAACTATACGAATCGTCTTTATTAAACACAAATGTGTACAACTTTCAGCCAGTTAATGATGTTAGAAAGTCTTTCAGATTTAACAAGCGGAATGTGGGATGGTTAAGCGATTGCTTCATCGGTAGTAATGAAGAAAGGTGAGGTGGAAAAGAAAATGGGGATTCTAGATCTAATACTGAATTTGGTCTTTCCAGGATTCGAAGAGGTTCAACTCTGGATAAAAGTTTCTTGAATTACTCACGATATGAACTGAGCTAAAACAGCTTGGCAACATCGATGCAATTTTCCGACTGCTGTTGCTACGTTAAGGCCCATCCACAATGAAAATTAAACATAACCGTAACATAAACACAGAAGTTTGAGCCCAGGCTATCAAATGGGATCATTCACAATGATTCACATAAGCATTGACATAAACATTATCGTAAGACGTTAACATGAAAGTTTGCAAACTCCAAACTTTCATGCTTATGCTTACGTGATTTGCAAACAGAACACAATCGTGAAGCGCTGAAATATATGACAGAATATGAGGATATGGCGTCGTTGTTATGTTTCCATGGTTACCAAGTATGTTTGCTGTTATGTTTATGTTTCCATCGTGAATGACGGTATGACCAGCGAATAGGGATTATAAAGAATGGACACTGAGCGAATTTTCCTGTGTTTTGTTTCTCTGTGCGCAGCGTTTAGTTCCACTTTCAAGCGCTAGAGGTTAGTGTAATCGAGCACACGCTAAGATAATAATTGAGAATATAATTAAGACACAGGATCCAAACATCGCCTACCTTATTGCATAATCCAGTAACGCTTTGCTTCAAATAAATTCAAGTTAACAGCTTTTCCTTATTTGTCAGTGACAAACTATTTGTAATAATAATATTTTATATTTCAGATATAATAAATTATATTATAAAATAATATAATACATTAATATTTGTATATAATGTAATATAGGTATATGGTTTTACTTCTCGTAAGAGTTTTGT
Source organism: Periplaneta americana (assembly GCF_040183065.1). Lineage (NCBI taxonomy): Eukaryota > Metazoa > Arthropoda > Insecta > Blattodea > Blattidae > Periplaneta > Periplaneta americana. Next base: position 12,395,078 of record NC_091131.1, on the reverse strand, counting down.
TTTTCCATTTCCAGCGCTATCAAATCATTACATATTTTAATTGTTGTTGGGGTCAACGTCTCAACTCTCATTATAAAGGAACTCCAGAGTCTAGACATTACAGTTAATGACGGATTTATTATTTTATGGATCCAATTCATTTTGAGTACATAATGTACCTAGATATATTAATTATATGTGTTACATTTCCGCTGTGTCGAGTGCTAGCTGGTGTGATGTCAGCGCCAACTCTAGGGAGAAAGCAGAATCTCACGCTCTAGCTGGCTTGAAGGTCATTGAAATCAGCCCGGCTACATCAAAGGTACCGACGCGAAGTGTCCATTCTTTATAATCCCTATTCGCTGGTATGACTTCTTGATTTTACTGTAACGTTAAGTTAACGCTTACGTTATGTTTAATTTTCATTGTGAATGAGCCTTTACTCTAGACTGTTTCAGTGCATGCCGAAGAATACTTTCTGAAATGCTTTTTTCTTTCTTTTCTGATCGCTTAGGTTGTGACTTCCTGATCAGAACGGGATGATACATTAGCATAACAAGGTTGATAAAATCCTAAGTTATGTTCAATCTTCAAAGGACTCTATATCGTAACCTTTTGAACTACGAGTATCTTAACATAATGACGTAACAGTTTGAAGAACTGAATTTTCTTGTAGTCGCTATAGGATTCATATAAACGAAACAAAATAAATGTTCATACTCCGATCGTTTAATACAGTAAAGTTGAAAGTTTGGTTTGACTCTCAATGCAAGAAAATCACAAGCAATCATAGTGGGACATCAACGTCTATTATGCAACATTACTCCTGCTCTTCCAGTCAAGTTAAACGACACAATAATCCCTTTTGCTTCCTGTGTTAAAAACCTTGGAGTTTACTTTGATACGCATTTAAACTGGAATAACCAAGTAACCCATATTACCAAAAAAGTGCTTTCCATACTACATTCCTTAAACAGCATTCGAAAATTCCTCCCGCTATCACTCAAAATACTAGTGGAAACACTAGTAATGCCCCACTTCGATTATTGTGATTTCCTACTGACTGACCTCAATGTCAACCAGTCGCAAAAATTACAACGTGTTCATAATTCTTGTGTTCGCTTCGTCTGCGATGTCCGTCGCGCTGACCACATTACCCCATCCTTCCAAACTCTAAACTGCTACTGCTTAACGAACGTAGAAATTTTCATTCTCTTGTTCTCCTTTTCCAAGTCCTTCACACCTCTACACCTACCTACCTTGCCTCCCGTTTCAGTTACCTGTCATCATATCATAATCTCTTCACACGCACGCAAAATAGCCGCATACTAGCCATACCAACACATAAGACATCATCGTATTCATCATCATACACAATCTCGCTCTCGCGCTTGTGGAATACCCTATCCAGTGACATCACAGACTGTCGGAATTCAGTAGCGTTCAAAAGCAAGCTTGTTAAGCATTTTCTTAGTGCGTGGAGTAGGTTTAATTTTTACTTAATTAATAAAAAAAATGTTTATCTCTTCTTAACTTTTACAATAAACTGTCTAGCTTTTATTAATCAGTTAATCTTTTAGTACTTTGATTTTTATTGTATTTGTAAATTTAATACTAATTGTAATTATAATTGTAATTGTATTCTTAATATTGTAGTTGTAATCCCCTGGTACAGGGGAAGAGAAGGGCTGATGGCCTTATCTCTACCAGGTTAAGTAAATAAATAAATAAATAAATAAATAAATAAATAAATAAATAAATAAAAGCAATAGGCAGTAACTCCAACTTTATGCATGCCAATCATGTGTCAAATAGTTTGGACTCTCGGTCAATGTGTCTACCAGTGGTGTAGCGTCAATGTAAGCTAAAAAGCTAAGCTTCCCCAATTAATAATAATTTCATAATAAACCTGCAGTTTATGGACAAAATTATTTATTAATTTTAATAGAATTTATATTTACGCGTTAAATATTGTGATGCGGCAGCTCAGGATGATTTGTGATGCAGCAGTAAACAAGAAGCCTGCACACACCAGCTTCCAAGCAGACCGGTTTCTTTCACTCATTCTTCTGTGTAACCCACCCCGCAGATTTTCCATCCTTTTCTAACTAAACTACCCTGGTCGCAAGGCTCGCAAGAAGCTAGCTTTAACATTGAAAATAATGTAGTTTCCGAATTATCCCTTTCGTGAGTTGTGTTCAGTTAAAGTGTTAGTGTGCATTGTGGCTGATATAATAAATAATGAGTGAAATAACAGTTCCTGACACCGATTTACTTGAATTTTTAGGACAATTCTATTATCAAGACTGACTTTCGAACAAAAGTGCGATTTAAAAAAAACAAATGACCGTGTCTATTTGTTAGAGATATGAAATCATATTTTACTACGTACCATTTGAGGTCATGCCTTATTGGTGTTACTTACGAGGTTCCAACCAATCTTCGACTGCTGACTTGAAATTGACTACTATTTATTTTAAGACTGTATTTTTGTAATACGTTTTCTCATATGTACAGGGACATCATTTTATTTTTACTTGCATTTTTATTGTACCTGCATTTCTGAATGTACTTCACTCTCACCCCTTCACTAATGTCCTTGCTCCCGTCAGACACACAAACTTACGGCCGCTGTTGCATTCGAAGTCTTCAAGCAGTGAAGTAAACACTGCAGTGTATAGTGTGTTTCATAAATATGATTGCGTTTTCTATAGAAGAAAGAACCTATATTAATAATATCGTACTAAAAAATTATATTCAAGAAACGATAATTTCAATTTCAGAGAATATACTTCAAAATGTTTTTAATAATATGCGCACTGAATTGAAGCCTGCATTGTAATGAACGGCAACTTGTTTAAAAATTCAGATTAGCGTTTTTTGAATTGAGGTGGCTAGAAGCAAAGGAATGCTAGTGACATTTGTAACAACATGAGTTAAGTGCATCCAGTGTAAGCAAAAGTATCTAAAATTTTAGTGGCAAAGGGATATTTTAATCGCATCACACATTAAAATTTAAATAAAAAATTTCACCGATTTTACGAAAGCTTAAATATTTAAACCCCATTTTCTCAAAAGTAACTTAAGTGCACTTACAGCCCTTTACTTATGACCCCCCCCTCAATTTAAATGCACTCTCTATATTGTATGATAACATCAATAATTAATATGCTAAATAAAGTAGACATTACATAACGAACATAGCCGCCTGAAAAGTTGAGTTTTTGAAAAAAAAAAAAAAATGTTACTACTCTACTGTATTTTGATAAATTCCGCAAAAGTGATGATCAAACTGAAAATCGTAATATCGTATTTCCCTACAACATAAATGGATACACTACTTTTCTCTCCTCCTATACCTAGTAAAATGATTTGTTTACATATTGCACTAGTAACATCAAACTCCTGTAATGGAAGGGGGAAACAGTGTTTCCGAGTATTGCCAGGTTAATGTTAAAAATGTTGGTAAAAATAAAGTGATGTCCCTGTACAAGAAAAACAACTTGAGTTAGCTTCCCCTGCTCAAAATTTCATGCTACGTCACTGGTATCTACCTCTGTACTCCATACAGGAGGACAAATCGCAAATAAATTATTTCTTCGACGTCCAGGTTACTGAAAACTTCTGTCAAATTTTCAAAGTAGACTTTTACTTTGAAGTATTACAATACCTTATATACACTATACGGGTGTAAAAGCTGCCAGTCCACAATATTGTTAACAAAACAGTAATCCACAACTACGAAGAAATCACCACACAAACTGTAACACTGTTCACACTTGCGTGACGGTTCATTAACACTTTCCTTCCTTTTGGCCTTGCGTTGAGCACCTCTGTACTTTCAGGAGCACGCGACCTGTCCGGCAGAAGGGTTCCGAGTGGTTAAAGCAAGTGAAAGAGAGCCCAGCAAGGAGCCAGCTCACCTATGGGAGACGGAATGTGGGTCAGCGGGTCGCGTGAAGCAAGGCACTCTCTCTCTCGGCGCTGCACAAGACAAACCCGAGCGTTCAACGTACCGTTGCGTAATTCGCAAATTATCTATACTTCACAAGACGCAAGCAATTTACAATCATTTGCTGTCATTTTGTTGTGCAATGTCTTTAATTTTAGTTTTTCTGCTTGACGTTCAATGTACGACGCAAGACAACAATGAAATTGATGCAGAAAAAAAAGAAGACACACGCAACTTAACGACACAAGGAAAAGATTGGGTAATTTCACAGTATTTATGTGCGTTCGACATGAGAAAAATAATAAAAAGACATAACAAAAATGACGTAATAGGATACGACTTACGACTTTTTCAACAATTCAGTTCAGTTATCATGTTGGGAACGATATTTTATATATTTAATCTGGTAGAGACGTCTCGTGACAAGAATATTGTACGAAATGGAAATATAAAAATTGGAAATTTATCCTTTGAAGAGGTGGAAAAATTCAAATCCCTGGGAGCAACAGTAACAAATATAAATGACACTCGGGAGGAAATTAAACGCAGAATAAATATGGGAAATGCGTGTTATTATTCGGTTGAGAAGCTTTTATCATCCAGTCTGCTGTCAAAAAATCTGAAAGTTAGAATTTATAAAACAGTTATATAACCGGTTGTTCTGTATGGTTGTGAAACTTGGACTCTCACTTTGAGAGAGGAACATAGGTTAAGGGTGTTTGAGAATAAGGTGCTTAGGAAAATATTTGGGGCTAAGAGGGATGAAGTTACAGGAGAATGGAGAAAGTTACACAACACAGAACTGCACGCATTGTATTCTTCACCTGACATAATTATTAACATTAAATCCAGACTTTTGAGATGGGCTGAGCATGTAGCACGTATGGGCGAATCCAGAAATGCATATAGAGCGTTAGTTGGGAGGCTGGAGGGAAAAAGACCTTTGAGGAGGCCGAGACGTAGATGGGAGGATAATATTAAAATGGATTTGAGGGAGGTGGGATATGATGGTAGAGACTGGATTGATCTTGCTCAGGATAGGGACCAATGGCGGGCTTATGTGAGGGCGGCAATGAACCTCCGGGTTCCTTAAAAGCCAGTAAGTAAGTAAGTAAGTAAGTAAGTAAGTAAGTAAGTAAGTAAGGTAGAGACTATATTAGGTTGTCTAAATGCAATAGCAATGAGTACAGAATAGAGAAGCTCGCATACGTAGTCGCTTGTCTCTGAAGACAAGTTGTACATGCGTGAGGGTCAAAATGAGTAATGCTTCCTATTCTCAACCACTCCCGAAAGAAAACACACGAAGTGCTATCTCCGATTCTTTGTTATGTTTTTATTTCCTTTTCTAGTTGTCCTTCTTCTTCATCAATAAAGGCCTTATAACCTGAGAGGATCTCAAGATAGGATAGTTTTGATCTAAAAGAGGAAATAAAAAATGATGCATTGTGAACAACAGGCATGTGATGAACGTTTTATATTGCTGTTAACGAATGAGGAATTCAAAATGTTTCAAAAATTGTCTCTAATTTCATTTTCGCCTGAAATATTGAAAATAGCCAATGTTACAAGCTCAAGCAACGACCTAAATTTTTTATGAGGTGTCTGAAGCTATCACCGCTAGAGAGCAGTACTATCCAAGTGCAAAGATGATCGATGTGCTTTTAAGTGACACAATCGAAACAAAGAAGCAGCAGTTGCAAAATGATGACACCTCTGCAAGTGTGAATTAATACTGAGATCCGTTGTACGATTTTCGAAAGGTCTGGCAGCTAGTAAATTAACCCCTTCAGGCCTGATGTACATTATAATGTACATTGTTTATTTTTTTTTTTGGAATATCTTCGATACTTTTAAATATTTTGAAAAATTCAATGTGATAGAAATGGGGAATATTATTTTTGAAAATTTCTATACTTGAATTAAAAATAAAATTTAAAATGTTCAGGTTGACTGCCTCCGTTGGTCTGTTGGTCAGCATGCTGGCTTCCAGATCAGGGGGTCTCAGGTTCGATTCCCGGGCTCAGCTCTCGGTGAATTTTTCTTGAAGACGAAGAATTCCCTGGGTGTCTAGAGTCTGGAAATTTGAATGAATGTGAGTGTGATTGTGAGTGTGCCGGGTTAATATTAATTAACCAATCATCACAAATATAAAAATACATCAGGACTGTCGCTGGGCAGTAACCTGAACACACATTTCAGCGTCACAATGTTGACATGTAACTCCAACTGTCATCACAACCATAAAGCATATAATAGATGCTAAAGTGTTACCAACAACGAAAAAAAAAAATTGGGGCCCGAGGAGTCACAATTATTCCCAAATTTTGATGTTCTGTGAAGACATAATTTGGGAATTTTGGATCCCCAGAATGATTATGTGACCAGTTTTTAAATTTTGTTTTAAATATAAATTCAAGACTGAAGGTGTTAATTAAGAAATGTTGTCTGTCACATCAAGCTGCCTGCAATTGGATGTAGAAGTTTTCTGAATAGTGGACAAGTATCGAACGAGTCGGTCGGCGAATGGAAATTGTTACGGAGGCAAATGTGCAAAAGTATGGCAACTTGATCCAAACAGACAGGATGCTAGCACGGATAGTCACAGGTGATGGGTGTTGAGTGCATCATTACCAGCCCGAGACAAAGCGTGCATCAATGTTCGGATCAAGTCGGCAATGTTATATTTATTCTGAGGTGCAGCAATCTTGCAACTGCTGCTTCTTTGTTTCTCTTGTGCGAACTGCTATCTTGCAACGATAGCTTCAGATGCCTCATTAAAAATGTGGGTCGCTACTTCAATTTCTAACTTACTGACTCTCCCTCGTAAAACTGTTTCGTTAAAGGTATCTCCACTCTATAATAGTAATATACGTTACAAGAGCGGTATGTTGACGTTTTCATGGTCGAGGAAAAGATTGAAAAAGCGAAACGTAGTTGAGCTTTTTTAATTTCCGAGAACATGAAAACAAACATACCGCTCGTGTATTGTACATTATTTTGTGCGAAGATCGTTTATTACATACGTGAAAGACGAATTTCTAATTAGTTGCAATGAAATCTCCATGTTGGTTTCTGTTTAATGACGGCAACATCGGAACACCAAAATATCTTTCTTTAACATTGTTGCTATAAAATGTTTTCTGTGTTTACTATACTCCAGCAGGCCGTGATATACGTCTGTCTTTTTTTTTCCCAGTCTATAAATGCGAACTTAAAACAAACGGTAAGGTTATGTAATGATTTATTTTTCATTTTAATATTTTAACAATATTATTTATATAACATATTGCAGTAATAACATCAGCATCTGGAATCTCGTTGATTTTTTCACGGCTTCCTTAATGTTACTTGTATCAGGAATGCAACAAGTTTCGTGGAGTATTAGACTTTACTTAATTTTTGCAAATATTTAAAAACAATAATTAACATTGCAATTTAGGTGAAATTGCAGTGGTAAGTTTCCAATTTATAATTATTACTATGTTAAACGTCTCTAAAAATAATATGTTAAAAGCCTAAAGCAGTAAAATGAATGTCGCGCTTAAGCGGTAAGAAGAGGGAAATTGTTATGTGTGTTACGTTGGGAATACTGAATGTGGTATTTCACACTTACCGCGTATTGGTTCTGTGCGGAAAACAAGCAAATACGCACGATCTCGCACAAATACAGCATACAAACAGATTAGTAATTTGGTACAGCTTATATAGCAAGATGAGCAATTTAAAATTATCATTTACACGTGTATTTCTTGTTAAAGAGAACATAAATTAACGCGGTAGAAGCCCTGAAGCTTATCCACACACCATGTACACCAGCCACGGAAGCCTACGCGAACACTAAACATATTCTAGTTTACTATAATTTGGCTTAAATGAAATTACGTAAAGGCCCCAATTCTCGCTTTTCTTATTAATTAATTAAATGTAAAATGTTTTACTAGTTGTTTATAAATCGATGGTGTTCAAAGGGGGTTGTCATTTTTTTGGCAAAGGGAGTTTCGTTCTCCATGTGAATACACAAATTAAATTCTACAAGTGGGTGTGCAAAAAAACAAAATAATGCTAGCATTTGATGTGTTTTATTTGTGTGGAAAATTATTTGCATCAAGGGTCCGAAGTTTCATTTTCAATTATCTCAAAATTCATTTTTATGACTTACCTCCCTATACCTAAACAACGCCAAAATAGCTTTAAAATGTGACATCAACAAAGAATGTGACATCAAATGACGAAGAATATCGGGAAGTGTTACGATGAGGTGTACTCAATGTTCCGGTGATCTGAGATCGAGTATTTAGGTTATGGTTAGAACATAAATAGACAAGACGAGACGACAGATAACTTGGGGCTGAGGTGCTCAGAATTTGAAATAGAAGAGAAAGACAGTGCAAAGTTCTGTGATCGTTGAGCCGGAGCCAAGATAAAGATTCGAAAAATGATGAAATATGATCGTATCGTCGGACAATAAGAGGGAGTTGAGAAGTCTACTTTCTTTAAGTGGATTGCAAGACAACAGTTCTAGTGACGGTGTTACATGATCGAATTTTCTAATGTTACAAACGAAAAGAACACAGATATTCAGTGGCGTATGCTGAACCTGAAGTTTGAGTGTTCTGTTAAAAAATATAGCCTATAGTTGGTCTATCTCGCACAATCATTATAGGCCTAAGTGAAATATCGGGTCAACATTAACTGCCATTTTTAATATATAATTTAGTATTATTTATAAATAATAACTATGGGGTGGATGTTGATGACCTAAAAATCTACTTAAAATGATCATTAAAATGCCCGTAAACTAAAGGAAAAAATGACATAAAATTAAAAGAAAATGACATTTAAATATTATTCAAAGTACTCGCACCAAAACTTCTTAAAAATTAGTCACCTTGTTTCAATGACTGCCCTGCAAATGCCGGAGAAAGGAGGCAACTACAAATAACGTTATTCAAAATTGCATTATTTATGATCAAACAATAAGCATGGCCAGCAAAATAACCTGTTTGAAGTTCCACAACCCGCTAACTATCCTACAATTTCATATTGTGAAATAGAAAAATGTCTAGTGTATTGTTCGCTTTTTGTTTTATATTGTTGCACTAAATTCGGAAGTGGCGGGGTAGGTCTACCCTTATTCACTATATGTAATTTCTCTCCTAGTGGGCGGGAAGAGAATGGCTTTTGCAAAAGATCTTTTACAGTGCACATTTCCAAGTGCTATTATCATTAAATAAGTAATTTAAATTGTTCACCTGCGCCGGCACACAACTATGAACCCTAGTAAAACCTAAACATAGTAAATTCACTCACACAAACAGTAAACACACACGTCAAACACAATATTTTGTAACGCTATTGACAAGTTGAGCTGCCTGTATACAGGACGACCTGCGAGCTTGAGAGAAGCGAGTATCACCACCATGCCACCTTGCGAGCGCAAAGAATTATAGCAGTAACTCTCAGCAGGGGATGTTCTTTTGTACGGACAGGACAACCAGACCAGACCTCATCCCACTTCGTCAGGCAGAGCGTACGTTATAAAACGAAAGCCGTTCTGGGGATGGTGTGCACATTCAACCAGCAGGCATTTAAAATATTTAAATGGTAATGAATTAAAATTAGTCTTGAACTATATACGTTAACTTTCAATGAGATTACCACGCATTTAAATTGTGTTAAATTAAAATTACTGTTGCATTATATAAAACAACTTAAAATAAAAAAAGAGATTACCGAATTTGAACATCCGCAATATACGGCCCTGCAGAATTGTGAACACGCTGTAGTCTGTGCACAAGATCAGTATTAAGGTTCGCGAGTAGAGAATCGCAATAGTCGAAATCGATTATTGACTTAATTTTCATTAATTTTTCTACATTTGAATTAATTTAAATCATTATCAGCTTCATGTAAACAATAAAACTGCAAGTGTAAATGCTTTTTTTTATTTTTTATTTATTTATTTATTTATTTATTTTTTTTTACTCATTGGGGTATAAATATAGAGAACACTGGAGATTTGCTAAATTATTTAACTACTATATCATAACTAGGGACCGGATTTTTATGTAATTACATATTATATTCCTTTCAACCTAACCGTATATAAATAACAAATCTTTACGAATCTTGTAATTACCATTAATATATTAAAATTTGATACTACATATTTTTACATATTTACCCCACATTACATATTATGGCTTGGTATTACATAAATCTACATATTTAGGGGGTTTATTCATTTTTGCTTCTCTAAAAGAAAAAAAAAATCTGTTGGAGAAGTTTACAAATTGAAATATACAGATTTAAATTACCTACCCAAGAAAAGATATATCTCGGGACTAAATATAACGTCCTTAGTTCCAGGAATAATAGAGGCACTCACCCCATACCGCCCACTGTAAATATGAGTGAACAAAAGGCAACCTTCTCACAACTACCTTGTATTGTAAAAAATCACACAAGAGAGTAGCATTGCCTTCATGCGGTGGAGTGGGACGAGGACGACATGATTTGTCTCGAACTATAATTGTTCTGCACGCGTTTTAACAAAGCCGTTCCCATGCAATTTGCAACCTTACCCACCCTCTTCCTAATCCTTCCAGGGAAAACCCGCGTCAAGTCTGACATGAGCCGCAATAAAGTAGCCGGCTTTTGAAAAGAAGCAGGAGTAAAAGAACAATCTGGAAAGATGTTGAAAGATTAAAATAAATAGCTTTTCAGGTTATTGCTTGTCCTCTTTACTTTAAATTTAGTAGACCTATGTGGAAATGGGATTTTTCGAGCGATTAGAAAGTATGGTTCTCGGCTGGAATAATCCTACCCTTCTGAATGAGACAGGAATGTCACTTTTCAAACAACAGTTTGTAAATGCCTATAGTTTGAGGTTTCAGTAGGTACTTTGTTTCTTACAGGGAGCAGCTAAAATGCATGTGTCCCACATCTCCTCTTGTTTTCTCCTAATCCAGTAAAGCGAAACAGTGCTTGCAATACTGTTGTGTCATTCACTACACTCAGTTCTCTAGTTTTAGTACTTACAGTATAAAGTGCAAGTGAGTTTATCTACTAAAATGGCCCTTGTATCTTCAACCCTAACGACAAAAATAAAATCATGGATTGCGATGGACGAAGCTTTCACTACAGATGGAAAAATACTGGGTGCTCAGTTCAAAGTGTGTCATGGCTCGCTGTATGCCGTCATGTGGCTAGCCGATGAGCCTAGAGAATTCAATCTTCCTACACTTCCGCAGAGGTGTATAACCTGTGAGGCAGAGAAGTTGCCTAGCAAGTACGGCGTTCATTCTGAAGAGTACGTACCGATACGTACGGTAACGCCGGTAGTGGCAGGAATGTGAACTGTTTGGAAATACGTACTGTCGGGATATGGGGAGAGGGTTAAGACGATTACTTACGTATTTGTTGACATTAACTTCGACGGTCAACATGGACACGGAGCATTTGATTTGTGTTGTGGAATGTTACCGTACGCAACCGATGATAACAAATACCCTGCGTACGACTTGCCGGCGCAAAACACAGTTCGAAAGAGGTTATGGTAGCACACAGACCGTACAGACCGCCATCTGTTGCTACGACGTTCAAGTTATACCGTACACGTTCTCAAGTTCAGATTGAAGAACGCATTAAATAATAGGCAACTTCTCTGACATATAAGCTGAAACTCGCTTCAAATCGGTGACCCAACAACAGTGACGTCATGACACACTTTGAAATGAACACCCAGTAGTAATGTGTCAAGTGTGCGGTAAAAAAATCGGGTGCTCTATGAAATCACAACTGGAGAGTCTTACGTATCCTTTACCTGCCACATATTGATACTAAATATTTTAATGATTTTACATATTTTGGTACATATTCAGCTTATTTTTCTTACATAAATATGTACATATTTCACACCTTGATATTACATAAAAATCCGGTCCCTAATCATAACTTCAGCGACTGTTTTCAAGGCTGACTTTCTGCCCTAGAACTGTCCTATTTTCCTCAATTTTGCGTGTGATTGTTGTGGAAGTCTGACATCTCGTAAGCCACATGATACAGGAAGGCTTTAAATAACTCGTAAACAGATGAGTCGTTAGCGACCAGTTGTTGTCATAGCCGAGATATCAGAGGAAGTAACTGATTATCGGTGCAGAGATAATTCGTCTTTAACACGGAAAACGAACGCGGCAATCAAGGACCGTCCTTCCTGCTGTAGCCCGGCAGCTGTGTAACATCAGGCATTCTGCGTCAAAGCCTGAACATTCCGCGATGCAATGGTTGTCAAACGCAATAGGTATTTTGTTAATGTAGTGCTACCCCGTTGTCTATGCGGATGACGTGAATATGTTAGGAGAAAATCCACAAACGATTAGGGAAAACACGGGAATTTTACTGGAAGCAAGTAAAGAGATAGGTTTGGAAGTAAATCCCGAAAAGACTAAGCATATGATTATGTCTCGTGACCAGAATATTGTACGAAATGGAAATATAAAAATTGGAAATTTATCTTTTGAAGAGGTGGAGAAGTTCAAATATCTGGGAGCAACAGTAACAAATATAAATGATACTCGGGAGGAAATTAAACAAAAAATAAATATGGGAAATTCCTGTTATTATTCGGTTGAGAAGCTTTTATCATTCAGTCTGCTGTCGAAAAATCTGAAAGTTAGAATTTATAAAACAATTATATTACCGCTTGTTCTGTATGGTTGTAAAACTTGGACTCTCACTTTGAGAGAGGAACAGAGACTACGGGTGTTTGAGAATAAGATTCTTAGGAAAATATTTGGGGCTAGAGGGATGAAGTTACAGGAGAATGGAAAAAGTTACACAACACAGAACTGCACGCATTGTATTCTTCACCTGACATAATTAGGAACATTAAATCCAGACGTTTGATATGGGCAGAGCATGTAGCACGTATGGGCGAATCCAGAAATGCGTATAGAGTGTTAGCTGGGAGGCCGGAGGGAAAAAGACCTTTAGTGAGGCCGAGACGTAGATGGGAAGATAATATTAAAATGGATTTGAGGGAGGTGGGATATGATGGTAGAGACTGGATTGATCTTGCTCAGGATAGGGACCAATGGCGGGCTTATGTGAGGGCGGCAATGAACGTCCGGGTTCCTTAAAAGCCAGTAAGTAAGTAAGCATTTATATCTATATCTGTGTCTTTTATTTAGGTAGTATCTATTTGTCTGTTTTTTTTCTCATTTTCTATTTTAATTTGTATTTACACTTGTATCTTGCATTTGTATGTGTTTCATCTCTTTTTCATGTTATATGTAATTCTATGTTTTTTAAATGAATATCTGTACTGTCTATTGTAATTGGGGCTTTGCCCTGTTAAACAAACAAACAAACAAACAAACAAACAAACAAAACAAAACAAAACAAAACAAAACAAAACAAAACAAAACAAAACAAAACAAAACAAAACAAAACAAACAAATAAGTAAATAAATAAATAAATAAATAAATAAATAAATAAATAAATAAATAAATAAATAAATAAATAAATAAGATTTTTGTGAACATTCCTACTGAAAAAGGAATATATTTTTCTATTACAATTTTGTGATGACAATTTTCAAGTATCTGACCTTGGTTTATTAAATTATGTGCATTGTAACTTCTGTTTTTCTTTTCGCATGGATAAATTTAAACATGTGGCATTATCTGGGCCTTGATGGAGTTCTCTAAATTAAATTTGGCTCTTGAGAGATATTAAATTGGCCAACCCTGATTTACATAAATAAAAAAAAATTAGAAATCAAAACAATACATAGGCCTATATGACTATTTATGTGAACTAGTGATCTTGCGCTGCAATGACCACATGTGCCATGAGTCCAGCCATTACTACCTAATATCATCTAATGTTTGTGCACAATGCCTACAGTGACTAGAGAGTGGCGACGAATCCTTGCTGGTTAATTTGCCGTTGTCCAAGGTTTATTTCACGGGATGTTCACGGCTTCCTGGAGACTACAAAAGCACCAGGCAATCGCATTCACGTTTTTACGGCATCCTGTTGTCATAGCAACGCGTCACAACATCCCTAATTATTTATTTATCGTTTCTTTCAAACCATTGACATTGTTCACAGATGATGAAATGATAGGCAATGACGGGAAATAATAATACTGAGCGAGACAGCTCACAACCTTACGTCCACATGACTCAGCAGAGGTGAACGATCATCCAACTTGTACGAGAATATCGTATGCTTAGCGTAATTAACTTTTCAGCCGTTATAACTGGTTTGGGGAACAGGATTTCGCTACCTATCGCAGCCCCCCAAATTCTTCATGATGCTAGATGGGCATCGCTCCCATACACTGGCCCAAATAGCGTGAGAAAATTGCTTCCCCCATGAGAACTCGAACCTGCCCTCATTGCATAACGGAAGCAGACCCGGCACTCCGTGTGCCCCCTGTAGATCTGCAACCGCGATCAACAGCAGTGACGGATATCTGGAGCGGAGGGGTTTAGAGCCCGCATGGAGCATAAGTCAGCGGACGACTACCTGCATTGCAGCACTGCTGCGGGCATAAGCGGCACAAGGCACTCCTGCTACACGGGCCCCGTGAAATTCACGATTCATCATCATTCATCAACATTCATCATCGTTCACCACCACCTCCACCATAATTATTTCGCTTTTGCAAGATAAACTATATAACACATTTTTTAAGCATGAGTGAACCATTTTTGAGTGTGGAATTTTATAAACATAACAATAATATTAGAAATGGTTAAAATTGTACGTACAGTTGTTTTATGTCGAGTTCTGGAAATTTAATTGCATGCAGTCTGTCTACTTACATAGTACAATGTGTATGCGAATTAATTAGGTACTGCACGATCTACTATTTCAACATAAATGTATAAAATAAGTCAAATATCATACCTTCGGAATTATAAACAGAATGAATGAATAAATGAATAAATGAATAAATAAATAAATAAATAAATAAATAAATAATACAAATAAATAAATACGTAAATAACTGAATAAATAAATAAAATAAATAGATAAATAGGCCTAAATAAATTGAATTAATAAATAAATTGAATTAATAAATAAATTACACAAATAAATAAATATGCCTAAATAAATAAATAAATAAAACGGAATAAATAAATAAATAAATAAATAAATAAATAAATAAATAAATAAATAAATAAATAAATAAATAAATAAATAAATAAATAAATAAATAAATAGGATTAGTAAATAACTGAACACAAATAAATAAATACGTAAATAACTGAATAAATAATAAAATAAGATAAATAAATAGGCCTAAATAAATAAATAAATAAATAAACTGAAT